>NC_051088.1:11299192-11506692 GCF_901709675.1 Syngnathus acus | reverse complement strand
AGGCGATGACTATGTGTGTCCGCTGGTTCTTCTCTGCAACACAGTAAGTTTGCATTAGCATTTAAACCGTTAAACACAGTCAAGCAGGCAAAAGGCAGCCCCCCACAACCACATGAGTAGCCAACAGGCCTGTTCTAAAACAGCTCACTGGTGATGGCGTATTATTTTCAAGGAATGTTCTAGAAGTAATCGTTGTTAAAAAAAAAAAAAACACATGATGGTGGTACTTGGAGATCACTTTTTATATATATACACACGCGCGCGCGCACACACACACACACACACACACACACACACACACACACACACACACACACACACACACACACACACACACACACACACACACACACACACACACACACACACACACACACACACACACACACACACACACACACACATGTATTGAGTCTAGGGAGACAAATATAGCGCAAACTGTGGGTAGGTGTCAGATGATGAGCCACCGAAGAAATCACAGTTACCACAGAAAGATGACAAGCCTCATTTTGAAGCAGAGCTAAACATTGTGTGTAAGGAAGTCTCACATCCGGTCTGTACACATAACTTACCACACACAACATCAGATTGGGCCGATCCGCTTTGCATGATCACATAACCGCTCTCGCACCTGTAGAGCGTTTCATGAGATCAGTCCATTTTAAATAACAGATGAACAAAACATAACTGGACTGTACTTTTATATGAACACGTCGAGCTATGAGCTCCACATAACTGGACTGTACTTTTATATGAACACATGTGAAGCTATGAGCTAGAGAGGCAGTGGTTGCAGACAGTTTTAGAAGAAGAGGAAAAAATGGTGGGACGTGAGTGATGGTGACTGCCACTACCACTAAACTTTACCTTAAGCAGTAGAAGCTTTTCAAAATAACGGCATTATTTAAACAGTGTAGAAATGCTTGATTGATTGTTGGTTTTGTTTTTACCGTGTTTAATAAATTAAAGTAACATGGAAAAAATCTGAGGTCTATGCTCAGCGTTGTTGCTTATGCTTATTGTAATAAGACATTTTGCTGTGGACATCTTTTAAAGTAAAAGAAAAGTGGATACATATGTTTAATGAAACTTGAAATGCACTGACTTGGTCCATGTCCAACATTCGCTGTCCCATGAGGTCTGGCTGGAGAATGTGCCATCAGGACATTTTTGGCACACCGTGTCATGAGTATGGTTTCCTGCAACAGAAGGACATTTTTCATGAAATGACAAGGGGAAATTAGTGTGTTGTGTATACTTCAAAATGCCACACCTTTAGATAGCACCCCCCATCCGGGCTCACAACGCCTGTGAGGTACACAGGTGAAACACGCTGTACTGGAACAATGGGATCCAAGTTTACACGTGCAGGTGTTTTTCTGGGTTTTGCTCGTCTGCACCGAAATCTGAAAGTTTTTATCTGGAAGAGAAAAAAAACACACAGAAATTCAGCACCGTTGAACAAATCAGGCTGTGATGGATGGGTGGGGAAGTTGCCTCACTTGGGTCGCAGTACGGCTGACGTTTACACTTTGTGTCCGTCGTGTATGTGTCTTGAAACTCGTCCTCGTCACATTGGAGGCACTGAGGAGTTGTGCATGTGCCCAAGTCAGACATGCTAGTGCCTGAAATCATGCTTATGTTATAAAAAAGTGGCCTCAGTCATGTTAAAGATCATTTCAAGGTTTCAGTTATGTGCTTCTAGACTTTCTTGCTGCTGAATGAACATTGATGAGCCAGGAGACTGTTAGCTTAGCAGTAGTGTCGTCTTTTACATGTTTTATGTACTATGTAGACATTTTTACTTTACCTGGAGGACACATTTGGCAGCACTCTCCATTAAGTCCGTACTGAGTCAACGGGTCACACAGAGGCTGAGGTGCAATAATTACCTGGAAAACAAAACGCAAGTCTTCATTGTCACATCATTAAGGAAAGGGTCAGTTGCGTGGAATTACAGGTTGCAAATAAACAAAGGTTTTGAACTAGTTTATAATAAGCAGAGCAAAAAAGGAATGCTCTGTTCTTGTTTTTCATTTGGTTTTATATTTGTGGCTTAGATGTGGTTTCATATGATATCATATTCAGATGGCAAATATTGCGGTACGTATTACTACGGTATTACAGCTCTAGAATGACAATTTTTGGACTTATTTGTTTTCCCATTGAACATTACTGTAATTACGTTTTTTTTTTTTTTTTTTAATGCATTAGAGCAAACTACGCATTCGGACTTCAACAAGTTCCTTTTAGGTGGTCAACAACCGATAAAACAAATGCTTTCACTTTTATTTTGACCCCGCGGTCAAAACGAAAGTGAAAGTACGTATGTTGTTCAGTTGTTTTTAAATTGCATTTCAAGAGGTGTTGACGAGTACTCACCACAGCCGCCCACAGAATCGGTATTATTTTTAGAACCATGATAATTGTCAATGTGGAGAATTCTCCGACGGGATGCGTGGCTCGTCTCTTTCTGCCACTCGGAGATCGCTACAACTCGTCGGGGGGAGGAGGCAATGGCAAGGGGGGTGGAGTCACTTTCCTAGTGTTGTGTATGTTGTGAAAACATGCCTTGAAATCACTTTCCCTCAGTCTTTTTCTTTGCCCTTCCCCAAAGAAGGAGCATCATCCACGTTCGAAGTAGCATGACTCCAGTGTCACCATCATCAAAAGCAAGCTTCAAATTGTATTAGGAAAGTTATTTTTAGGAATTTCTGTTGGGATCAATACAATATCTACCATATCCAAAGGTGGGCAATTTTTATGGCCCATGTGCCCGACACAGCCTGTTCAGTTATCAATATGAAAATGGCAGTAATTCCTTGCATTAGTTGAGGTCTTCCTTCCAAAAAATGCTTAAAAATCAATGCATTAATTAATCAAGTGGTTCAGAAAATTGATAGCTGGATATTTTGCGTTCTAGCTCATCAGGATTAATTAATTTTAATATAATTAATCATAGATAACACAATAACTGACAATGAATGATCGATTACTTAAATAAATAGTGCCTGTTTAAAAAAGCAGCTTGTTTTTCTTTGTTTGTGTATTCATCTACTGTACATGTGACCTGACCATCTGTCCATTTAACAAATAAAATGTGGCCTTTGTGGACAATTATAATAGTTTGTCATTCAAGTTAAGTATCCGTTACTATTATTTATTACTTTTTAAACTTTACATGTTCAATGTTCAATTATTACCTAAAACATTGCCTGTGCAGTTCATTAAGTACTACAGTACTATTTCCCCCATGAAACTATTTCCCATGAAAGTTTCAAAGGGTAACAATTGGGTCATCTGGTGGATTTGGTGGGTACTGCTGTTGCTAACACATGCACGCACAGAGTTAAAATAAAATAAAAAAGAGAACAATTAGTGTCATCTAGGTATGTGACAAAACTGGTTGCTCTTTCTGTTGTGTTTTGATGATGTGAATGTGAAAAGCTGTCAGTTGTTATACGTACCCTGCAATGTAGCATTAGTTTCCAGTGTCCCCTTTCTCCGTCTTCCTCATTTTAAACTTCCTTATGAGGGTAAATTTCCCACCCGAATGAATGCCTGAGGTGAAAGCTGCAAGGTGGGGCAAGAGGCGGGGCCTATATAGTCAGGCGGGCCTGACATACCTACAAGAAGCGGAACCTGAGGTGAAAGTGGGTGGGGAACTGCCACAGACATAATATGATAACAACGCTTGGATCTTTTCTTTTTGAGGAGCAGGTCAGTGCAAGAAAAGAACAAAACAAGTCCAGTTGAGTTTGGAAGTGCGCTGGATTTGAAGGCTAACTCCAAGAATGCCGAGTTTAGGAGCAAAGAAGAAGGACAATGTGTCCAGAATGGAGAGATTCATTGAGGACTTGCCACAGGTAAGAGAACGCCAATCAGTACAAGAAAGATTGTGTTAAAAGCAGATACTCGTCCAAAGTCTAATATGCTGTAACACAGAATGTAGACTCTTATTTACTTTTTGGAAGGATCTGAAACTGTTGTTACTTCCTTGTAACTTGTGCAAACACTCTCATGGGCAAGCTTATATCTACAGTAGTGTTTCCTCTTTCAAAGATCTGTGATCTAGCGGTTTGCGTGGCTGCTTCACAGTTCTGAGGTTCATGGTTTGAATCTCACATCGAGTACTCTCTGCTTGGCGATTGCATGCTATCCTCATGTGTGGATTTTATTCGAAAGACATGCCTGTTAGACATATTAGAAGGTAATACTTGGTGAAAATGCCAATGAACGTAGCAACAATATTGAAAGTTTAATTTGGAAACAAACAGAAACTGAAATAAAAATTTCCTTCGTGATGACAAAAGTCAAAACTTGAAATAAGAGTGTTGCGATGTGCTGTGTTTTTCAGCTTAGCAACGAAATGCAGCTGAGCATCATGCATAAAGTGAAAACTGGAGAGTTGTCCATCGACGACGCTCTGGAACTGGCCAGGAAGGACCGGGACCGGTTAACCAAACTGCAGAGTTCCCCTGACGAGGTCAGAACATTTCAATTGAGAGAACATCCGAATCTTACTGTCTTTGTGCCGACCTAGAGTTATGATGCTATCATACTGTGACAACTTTATTGCTCACAGAAAGATGGTGATGTATTTACAATCATTTTAGTCCATCCATTCAATTTCATAGGTGAGCATGGGCTCATACTGAACAACATGAATTCTCACTCACATTGACACACTGAGCTGGAATCATTCAACAAAAATCTGTCAACAAATACTCGCTTAGTAGTCTCATTCATACAGTAATTTGCATTACAAAACATTTTTATCGCCTTAAAATGTGACACACAGTCATGGGCCAGTGATGATTAATTTGTTCAATTCGCCCAATCAATTTTGTAGCTCATTTGTTCAAACAAGAAACAAGTGTAAAATTGACTTAGTTACTAAATGGTAATACTATTTTGTCGTCTATTAATCTGTTCTTTTACGTCTTCAATATTTCTTTTCAACACAGGAGGAGCTTCCTTCACAGTACAACTTCAGTGTGCACAAGCATGGACGCTACAGATGGAAGAAGCGCGTTCTTCAGGTATCACCTACCTAGCTACCTACCTACCTACCTACCTACCTTCCCCTCTATCCATCTATCTATGGAAAAAATAAATCTGTCTATCTATGCAGATGGATTTCACCACCAAAATGCTGTGCACGATTGAGAAAGGCATCATCAAGCGCCAACTTCCCTTTGTTATGGTCAAGAGTTGTGATGATGGAGTCGGTTCCAGATTCTCTATTTCATTCAAAGGCCACAATGATTACGAACTGGAGGCTACTTCAGTGGACGATAAGCACAAGGTTGAATTTTGACACTTCAAACTACAAACTATATTTGCTCTGACTCCATCAACATCTGTGCTTCTTTCGCTCCAGATAATGCAGCTTGTTAACCAGATCATTTATGGAAACATCTACAGTCATGCTGAGGGGGGCAGTGCAGGGACACAGCAGCTGCCTCAAGCACCCCAAACCCTCCGGGAAGGTGTCCTTATGCTGCACAGAGGCGGACTGGCTTCTTTCCGATGGGTCAAGTACAAACATTCTCTTCTAAGTCATTTACTTCCCTTCAGCTTTAGTAGTTTACTGTGTTTTGGAATTTGGCAGACCGTGTTGCACCTTTCTGAGTGTTTCAACGGGTGGAGCGCATTTTCTATTCCACTTCCCCGGCGCACATGACAGTCTTTGACAGAAAGCAGAACAGACCTTAGACTAGTGGTTCTTAACCTTGTTGGAGTTACCGAACCCTAACAGTTTCATATGCGCATTCAGCGAACCCGTCTTTGGTGAAAAATAGAATTATTTTTTTCAAATTCAAGACATAGATGTTATTTACTGGTACACAAAATGAACCATGTATGAACATCACCTCTTTCAAATAACAAAGCCAACACAATGCATGAACTCACAACAAATGACATACCTGCAAATACTACTAGAAGTGTGGCTTCTGCTGTTGCCTTTGCAAGACCAGTTAAGATATGCGTCATCATGAATTTACACAATATATCAGGTGTGTTTGAACCTCCGCAGTGGAGGCTCTGCCGAACCCCTGACACCGACACACAAACCCCTAGGGTTCGATCGAACCCAGGTTAAGAACCACTGCCCTAGTTGGAAACCCTAGCCCTAGTTGGAAACCCTAGCCCTAGTTGGAAACCCTAACTGAGTTGGAAACCCTAGTTGGAAACCCTTGCCCCAGTTGGAAGCCCTAGTTTGAAACCCTACCCTGAGTTGGAAACCCTAGCCCTAGTTGGAAACCCTAGTTGGAAACGCTGGCCCTAGTGTGCAATAGAGAAAGCATTTTTTCTTTCGGTTTTTGTCACTTTGTTGCACTGAAAACGGAGATTGGGGTGGAGTCAGCACAACAAAGAAGAAATCAGAACTCCAAATCCTTTCCATTTAAGAGTTGGTTCAGACTGAAGTAAAGTTTTTGATTTCTAAAGCATGACACATTAAATTGACAATGAAGGGACTCGAACCCTCAATCTTCTGATCCGAAGTCAGACGCCTTATCCATTAGGCCACATAGCCATGTGCAAGACTGTACCAAGTGAAACAGGGCAACGCCTTCTGATGACTGCAGCCTTTAGTGGCAAGTGAAGTTCACAGTTGATTCAAACATGGCCTGTGGATTAATCCATTTACAGTAAAAGAGAATTGCAATGCAACTGACATATAGCCTTGTTAGTGCAAGGGGTCGTGCATCAGTCTCAAAATCTGAAGGTTGTGAGCGCGACCCTCACACGGGGCACTGTTTTCCATAGTCCACATTAAAATCATTGTCAATTTCAGAAGATAGCAGGTTGCTCAGAATAGAGTGAAGTTTTCTGTCCGTGAAGTTGAGTGTAATTAAAATGGCTGGAGGTAGAATCAATTTTACAGTGAAATATCTTTGTAAAACCCACTAGTCATAGCCTCGTTAGCGCAGGCGGTAGCGCGTCAGTCTAGTAAACTGAAGGTCGTGAGTTCGACCCTCACACGACGCACACTTTTATTTAGGCATTGTAGTCATAGCTTCTTTCGGAGGGCCATTATGACTCAACCCAAATAAATGTATGAGCACCTCATATTATATCCAGTCAAAGCTACAAAACAAACTGACAAATAACTCGTTTTCAAATCAGACGAGTTGTTTGAAACCCTAACCCCAGGGGTGTCGAACTCCAATCCTCAGGGGCCGCGTTCCAATATGTTTTCCAGGTTACCCTCGTTAAACACACCTGCGTGAAAAGATTTGGTCAGTTTCACGTTCTGCAGGAGCTAAAACTTTTCACGCAGGTGCACTTAACGAGGGAATCTTAGAAAACATGTTGGAATGCGGCCCCCGAGGACTGGAGTGCGACACCCCTGCCTCATACAGTAAAAGTTACAAAACAAACTGACAAATAACTCCTTTTCAAATCAGACGAGTAAAAACTGGTCAAATATTTAAAAAAAAAGATATTAAAAGTGAAGACAATTTGCAATTCTAGTAATGACACACGAATTTGATGCAAGGCTTCTCGACCTTGGAATTGTTCCATTCTTTCAGTTTTTTTTTAGGGCAATGAAAGTGGAAGCAACATTTTAAGTGTGGCCTCTGAGACACATTCAAGACCAAACATTCAAATGTTCCCAACAAGTGGGGGTCGCCCAATGTGGGGCTCGAACCCACAACCCTGAGATTAAGAGTCTCATGCTCTACCGACTGAGCTAACCGGGCTTCCCCCGTGAACAATTGTTTCATTTTTTCAGGCTTTTTTTTAATGGGTTAGGTTCAGTAAAACCGGCAGCCACGTTTTAAATCTGGCCTCAGAAACACATTCATTGATAAGACTAAACATTCAAAGGTTCCCAACAAGTAGCAGCTGTCCAATATTGTCTCTAGTTGGAAACCCCAGCCTGAGTTGGAAACCCCAATTGGAAACCCTTGCCCCAGTTGGACGCCTTATCCATCAGGCCAGTGGTCCCCAACCTTTTCTGCGCCACGGACCGGTTACGTGTCGGAAATATTTTCGCGGACCGGCCTTTATATGAATAAACAATACATTTATATAAATAAATAATACATTTATAATAAATGTATAAATACGATGAAATAAAATGATACGACTGGCATAAAAACAAGTATAAATGACATATTTTTTTATTATTTATTTATTTATTTATTAGTAATTATTTCTTCATTATTTATTAAATTTTATTAATAAAACTCACCATTACGTTGAATTAGTGGGAGCACTGAGCTTGTTTCACAGAAATGAGCCGGTCCCATCTAGGCGTAATCGGAGACAATTACACCTGAAGTGGTTAAGGTTTGTCTTTTAATGCTGGATGCTTGGTCTCCATGTGCCGAAGCAGTTTTGAATTTTATTTTGTTTTGAATTTTTTAAATCCATATTTTAAGTAGGACTCCAGAAATGTTATTTTTTTAATATATTTTTCAAAATAAATTCTTACTCATTTTTGCTAGCTTTGCGGGCTTGACTGGGGAAACTTGTCACGTGACCCGGACGAGCATCTTGACCTGAATTAATTAATTATTAACTAACCCCAACCCTAACCCTAGGCCCAACCCAAACCCTAACCCCAGCTCTAAACCTGACCCTAAACCCAACACTAGCCCTAACCCTAACTCCAGCCCTAGCCCTAGCCCTAACCCTAGCTTTAACCCTAACCCTAGCTCTAACCCTAACCCTAGCTCTAACCCTAACCCTAGCTCTAACCCTAACCCTAACCCTAGCTCTAACCCTAGCTCTAACCCTAACCCTAGCTCTAAACCTAGCTCTAACCCTAACCCTAGCTCTAACCCTAACCCTAGCTCTAACCCTAACCCTAGCTCTAACCCTAACCCTAACCCTAGCCCGAACCCTAGCCCTAGCCCTAACCCTAGCTCTAACCCTAACCCTAGCTATAACCCTAACCCCTAGCCCTAACATTACCCCTAGCCCTCACCCTAGGCCTAAACTTTAGGGAAGTGCATGGTTATATGGGGCAGCACACGAGGAACTGTGTTGCAAATTTTTCCATGATAAAATATTTTAGGTCCTACTGGGATTTGAACTCAGGTCACTGGGGTGAAAGTCCAGAGCACTAACCACTATACTATTGAACCCGCATAGTGCATGGAAGGTACATGTATGGTTTTATGGAGCAGCTCACAAGCAAATAGTCAACCTTTTTTGCGCCATGGACCGGTTACGTGTCAGAAATATTTTTGCGGACCCTAACCCTAACTGTACACGGGGCACTGTGTCCACAGTAAAATCATTGTCAATTTCAGAAGATAGCAGGCTGGTCAGAATAAAATAAAGTTTTCTTTCCGTGAAGTTGAGTTTGATGGAAATGGGCGGTGGTTGAATCACTTTTACTGTAAAAGAGCTTTATAAGACCAAATATTCATTGCCTTGTTAGCGCAGGCGGTAGCGCGTCAGTCTCATAATCTGAAGGTCGTGAGTTCGACCCTCACACGGGGCACACTTTTATTTAGTCCTAACCCTAACTCTAGCCCTTGTTGGAAACCTTAGCGCCAGTTTGAAACCTTAGTTGGACAACCTGAGCCGAGTTGGAAACCCTAGTTTGAGAATGCTCAGACAAAAGTAACTTTTTCTTTCAATGACGTTCAGTTTGATGGAAATGGCCGGTGGTTGAATCAATTTGACAGTAAAAAACAATTGTAAAGCAGTAAGTGCATAGCCTCGTTAGCGCAGGCAGAAAGTAGCGCGTCAGTCTCATAATCTGAAGGTCGTGAGTTAGACCCTCACACAGGGTGCTTTTATATAGTCCAAACTAGCCCTAACCCTAACTCTAGCCCTAGTTGGAAACCCTCGTCCGAGTTGGAAACGCTAGCCCCGGTTGGAAACGTTAGTTGGACACCCTAACCCTAGTTGGAAACCCTAGTTTCGGAATGCTCAGACTAAAGTACCTTTTTCTTTCTGTGAATTTCAGTTTGATGGCAATGGCTGGTGATTGAATCAATTTTACAGTAAAATAGAATTGTAAGACAGCAAATGTATAGCCTCGTTGGTGCAGGCGGTAGCGCGTCAGTCTCATAATCTGAAGGTGGTGAGTTCGACCCTCACGCAGGGTGCATTTTTATATAGTCCAAATGAGCCGTAATTCTAGCCCTGGTTGGAAACCCTAGCCCCGGTTGGAAACCTTAGTTGGACACCCTAACCCTAGTTTCAGAATGCTCAGACTAAAGTAACTTTTTCTTTCTATGAAGTTCAGTTTAATGGAAATGGCTGGTGATTGAATCAATTCTACAGTAAGATAGCTTTATAAGACCTACTACTCATAGCCTCGTTAGCGCAGGTGGTAGCGCGTCAGTCTCATAATCTGAAGGTCGTGAGTTCGACCCTCACACGGAGCACACTTTTATATAGTCCAAACAAGCCTTAACCCTAACTCTAGCCCGAGTTGGAAACCCTAGTATCAGAAGGTAGCAGATTGCTCAGACTAAAATAACTTTTTCTTTCAGTGAAGTTCAGTTTGATGGAAATGGCTGGTGGTTGAATCAATTTTACAGTAAAATAGAATTGTAAGACTGTAAGTACATAGCCTCGTTAGCGCAGGCGGTAACCCATCAGTTTCATGATCTGAAGGTCGTGAGTCCAATCCGGACAAGAAATCGTTCAGAAGAGTCTCATGCTCTACTGACAGAGCTAACCGGGCTTCTATCATTAAGCAGTCTTTCATTTTTTTCAGTTTTTTTAATGGGTAATTAGTTTTACCCCTAGTTGGTCTGTTGTTATAATGTGTCGCCGCAATAGCAATTTTCCAGTTGGAAACCTTAGTTGGAAACCCTAGCCCTAGTTGGAAACCCTAGCCCCAGTTGGAAACCCTAGTTGGAAACCCTAGCTCTAGTTGGAAACCCTAGCTCTAGTTGGAAACCCTAGCCCTAGTTCAATGGTTCTTAACCTTGTTGGAGGTACCGACCCCCACCAGTTTCAAATGCGCATTCACCAAACCCCTCTTCAGTGAAAAATAAAATTAGTTTTTTCAAATTCAAGACATAGATGTTTTTTACTGGTGCACAAAATGAGCCGTGTATGAACATCACCATTTTCAAAGAACAAAACCAACACAATGCATGAACTCACAACAAATGACATACCTGTCACGGATCGGAATGGAGCAGGACGACCATATGCAACTTGGACCAGGGTTTATTGAAGGGAAAAGGTAGTTGGAAGAGAGGATACGAGGAACAAACTAACAGAACCGGCAAACTGACATAACTAAACTGATCGACCGACAGACTGGCTAACCGAAACAGACTTGACAACGACAGGAACCAGAGAGACATCAATAATCGGACAGGGAGTGACGCAGAAAGGACTTAAATATGATACAGGTAACGAGAGGCAGGTGACTGTGATTAGTACATGGATTGTGAGTTGACACAGGAAGGGAGGGGCGAGTACACAGACGGACAGAAACCATGACAACCTACATATAATAACACAACCGGGGACAAGTCGTGACAATACCTGCAAATCAGTGTGACTTCTGCTGTTGCCTTTGCGAGGCAAGTTTAGATATGCGTCATCATGAATTTACACAATAAATCAGGTGTGTTCGGACCTCCACCGTGGAGGCTCTGCCGAACCCCTGAGACCGACTCACCGAACCCCTAGGGTTTGATCGAACCCAGGTTAAGAACCACTGCCTTAGACCAACTAAAAGCAGGTCTAAGTTGTGGCACAGGTGCTATAATGCGATTATTTTACTATTACTTTCATTGTACAATTTTCCCTGATGGTCCAGTGGTTAGGATGCGGAGCATTCACCGCCCGCGGCCTGGGTTCGATTCCCGGTCAGGGAACCATATGCAGCCATAGCACATGTCAGTGTCAGGCTTCGGAGTGTGGAAATGGAGCAGGGCGACCAAGTGCAGCTTGAACCAGGGTTTATTGAAGCAAACTCAAAAAGACTCGGCAAACTGACATAACTCACTAACAAAACCTAACAACAAGACTGACCGAAAAAGACGTGAAACAAAAAGACAGGGTGACATTACCAAAGACCGGAACCAAAAAGACATCATGACATTAACACAACAATAACTAGACTGACGTGAGACAAGAAAACAACAGGACCTGACGACAACAATGATCCGACGGTGAGCGAGGGGCAGACAGGACTTAAATACAAAACACGAAACACGAGGCAGGTGACCGCAGTTACATTGATTGAGGTGACACAGGAAGGGAGGGGCGACGCGAACAGAAACTATGGCAACCTAGACACATAGCAAAACCGGGGACGAGACATGACAGTCAGTGTCTCCCCTGTGCCGGTCCCAAGCCCGGGTAAATGCAGAGGGTTGCGTAAGGAAGGGCATCCGGCGTAAAAACTTTGCCAAACACCTCTCATGCGAATCATCTGGACAAAAAAAACGGGTGTGTTGCTGTGGCAACCCCTTCGGGGAAAAGCCGAAAGGAGCCACTCCACTTTCATTGTCTAATTTTACTAATGTTATTGTAACATATTATCATTTAGCTGTTTGGGCATCGGCATGGTGCGTTTGTTTTGAGAAAGAACGGGAAGGCCTTCAACATTAAAAATACTGTTCCCACTGTGAAGCATGATGGTGGGAGCACAATGCCCTGGGGCTGTTTTGTTGCTTCAGGCACAAGAAGAACCTTGAAGTGTGTGGTACCGCGTAATGTTGATAGAATAAGAATAACATCTACATGACTTTTGCCATTCTGGTTTCAAGTGGTTTCTTGTCAGTTTCCTAACAAGAAAATGACACTTAAAACTGGTCCTTATAAAGGCAAGTAATTTGGGCATAGCATCTGTTGGATGGATGGCCAGAATTTACGCTACTCCAGTCTATCTGCTCCTTAAAAATCACATGATCTGCTCCACTGTCATTCCAGATATGAGGTCCAGCTGCACCCTGGCCAACTAACCCTGGTGCCCTTCAGTCGGCGAGCCACCGCCGAGGGCGACTTGATGTCCTCGACGCCTGTAAGCACTGTGATCCATCTGTCGGACGGCGACACCAGTGTCCAGAAACGTCACCGTGCCGATACCTTTACCCTTGTCACTCGTAAAAATGAATACGAGTGAGTGGAAGTCTTCATGTCAACATGATAAAAGTTATAATCATAAGAATTGTTGATATTGTGAATGCTATTTTTGAGGAAAGTGCCATTATTTCCAGCACCTTCCAACAATATATTCCATCAAAATAGTACAAAGGATAAGGACATTGAGGCTTACTGTTTTATTACAGCTTCAGAGTGCCCCCATCGTGTCAGCCACTTCCTGGTGCTGTGCAAACAGAGCGAGATGCTTGGGTCCATGCCATCAGCAAGTTGTGTTCAGACTGGAAAAGAAAGTCCAAGAGTGAGTGTATGATTGCGGGCAGCGACAGCCTCCGGCATCTCAGCATAGCAGAAGATGCAGGAGAGGACAATAACAGCTCTGACGTCGAGTCTCCTGGTGAGGATGTTTATGAAGATCCAAATTTGGCTGAGGAACCAAGTTCCTCCTCAGCAGTTCCTGATGTTCCCACACAGATCGCCCCTGATCCTAACCCCTCCCACCCTGGTCCCCCACCCTCTAACACAAACCCTCCAAACCATCTAGAAGAATCCTTAGGGGGAAAAGTTCCTTCCAGCAAGACAATCCCACTACCCCCACCTTTACCCCCCCTCAAGTTAAACATCAGTCCAAGAAAGAACCGCACCAAGGCTTTTCACTGGGACCTAGTTGGACCTGACAAGGTAGCACATCACCTAACACGTCCATTGTTGTAACCGGTTGGTTACAAAGCACATTTCTGCAATATTTGGGGATTGGTGTGATAGGCTGTGATATGTTAATCATGTATTCTTCTATAATGTGTTAATTTCACCTGCAAACATGTTGTTTCTTTGCAGATTATGAAATCATTTTGGGGAAAAGACAGCCAGCAAAGGCTTGAAGTGGACACAAGGCGTTTGTACATGCAGTTCTCTGTGAAAAACGTGGGGTCCTTTGCAGCACCGGAGCCCAGCGGTACACAACACATCATGCTCAACCAGAAGATTGCACACAACTTCAGTGAGTAACCAAACATAATTAGCATTATTGCTGAAGCTTAATGGGTGGGTCTTACCAATTTATTAAATGTACGCAAATAAAAGTTTTTAAAGAAAAAACACAAGTTGAGAGTTGGACCATTTTGAAGCAGGTAGCCTGTTTGGCCTGCAGGGTGCAGTCTGTCATCAGTGGCTGCAGCAGGGCCCCCCAGAAGTGGGCCATATTGTTTTTCCTCTTCAAAAGCTTTTTGATTAACTGATGGCGTGCTGCTTGTATATTTCAAGAGCAGTCGGGGGAGACCATTTCACAAGCTTCCGTCACCAAGTCCTCCAAGTTGCTCAGGCTCAGGGACCCAGCGGTGAGCGGTGGCCTGCTGAATGGAATCAGGATGAATGTGCAGGCGGGCAACATAATTAGAGTCCACGTATTTATGAAATATGGATTCAGAATGTTCTAGATAGCTGCGATCCCCTGTGGGACAGAGACTACCTCAGAAATTGCTCAGCTTGTCGTTTTCAAAGGCCTGAAAATGTTGCCGCTGAGGCCATGTGAACTCAAAATATCGACATGTAATATTTATTTCAATGGTTTGGTGAAGAAAATTATTATTTTGCTTTTGGGGATTTAAAAATACACACAAAGTCCCCCTGGAGTCAAGTTTCATTAATGCAAATATGGGTGGAAAAAAACAGTTTTTAATAGGAGTTTTTCCCTCTCCGCCCTTTGTGGTCTCTAGGCACCCCTCCCCACACACACAGAGTGCACTATTTGCATGATTTTGAAAAATAAGTCAGCATTGCTGCTGTTTATTCTTCTTATTCTTCTCATATCTCATTCCACACCACTTATCAGATGGGATTTCACAAACAGAGTGTGCATGTGTGTGTGTGTGTGTGTGCTCTTGTGCAGTTGTGTGTGATTATCAGTGTGTGTGCATGTGTGTGTGCATGTGTGTGTTGCTGAACTCTATCCTGGGCTGACACAGAGATATTAATTCAGTGCCCTTTTTTGCTACCTTTTGGAAGGAGCTACGTAATGTCAGGTCAATAAATATTGGGTAACGGACTCATGGACTCAATTCTCTTATTTTTTTTGTTTTAAACTACCACAATGGATTTTAAATATGATTTCACTGGAGACTTTTATCTTAGATTTGGGGTTATTTACATTACAATTAGGTAAATGGTGTAGGAATCACAACAATTTATATTATTGCCTGCTCCTTTCTGAACAATCAAAATTATTGGGATAAATTAACAATCATCTAAAGAATTTTTTAAAACTGAAAATCCATTGTGGTTAATTACAGCCGGAAGTCTGGAATGCATAAGACATCACCAGACATTGCATTTCATTACCTCCAGATTTCATTCATTCATTCGTTCTTTCCCATTCATTCATACATACACACATTCATTCATTCATACACTGGTGTTTGTAAAAGGGGGAGCTTCTGGTTTTTCCTTTATGATGGCTTGAATAAAAAAATTAATAAAATATTTACTGAATGAGTCCCGCTTCAGGTTTCACATTTTTGCTGATGTGAGAAAGGTTTCTCACACCAGCAAAAATGTGATCTCCTTATCCGATAAAAACTCTTTAAGCAGTTGATTCTCGCACGCTGCTGCTTTCAAATTTTGTGTAAAAACAAAACAAATCGACCTGCAGTTGCAAATGTGTTTCCCTGAGGTGTTAGGAGGAACGAGGCATAATTAGGGTGCAAACCTTTTGTCTTCTTGGTTCGAGTCGTTTCAATACAAGACAAGACAAAACAAAAAAGAGCCGAGCTCACGCTCTCGCTTTTCTTGTTCTTGCAGACATTTTCCTCAAAAGCTTTGCGGTGCAGCCCGCCGAGCTGAAGGACAAACTGTTCATCATTAACGAGGAGGACGGAGGCCTGTCTGACGAGCACATCACATCTCTGAGGAGGTACGACTTTTTCAGGCCCCAACTTGCTCATTTGTATTCCTTCTTCGCTGCCACGAGAGGCGAGTCGATCTTTGTGCCCGAGTCAGCGAGCAGGGGAAGCGACGCATTTCACCCTTTGGCCTTCAGTGGTCTCCTATTCCAACTTCAAGAGGATATTAATGCTATCACGTGGCACTGAGGCTGTGGAACCTAATGAGAGACATGATAAGTTGTTTGATTCAATTTAGTTTACCAAGAATTGTACCGATCAGGTGGAATTTGAGCCATCAAATATCGATATATTACATTTGGCAATTTTCATATGGTCCTGCTCCCCTTCAGAGTGTTGGTTTATTTCCCATGTGCTTTATTAGCCAACACAAGATGTAAACAAATGAATAACGAAGATAAAGTGAGACAATCTTATTTAATGATCTTGCGTAGCAATATTAATTGAAAGGCAGAGATGCGCATCAGTATGTTTGCTCCCGGTGACAAGCGCGTGATTAATTCTTTTCTATTTAACAAAGATGGCAAAGTTTGTAATAGATGTCAGTCCAACTCTGACAATACCAATTCAACCGGCGCTAAAAGCAACAGCATACAGATCGAAGAAAGCAGAAAGGAGAAGGAAAACACAAAGGTAGTTATAGCGTAGCTTTGTTCTCTGATGATTATTGTTCAAGTAGAAAAGAAGGCCACGCTGGCCCACGTAGCTCAACCGGCAGAGGCCCCATTTGAAGCACGCTCTTCTGCATGCTCGGGGTTCTCATACTAAAGAGCCAATGGCAAAACCTTTTACCAGAGCAGAGCGGTAATGAAATTTTTATCCTGGGATATTTGTGGAGATGGAAACTATTGACATGCCCTCTGGAAGGTCATGGAGAAAGTGGCTTCTTACTTGCAGTTAACTCACTGCATTTGGATGCTGACCCCCCCTGTAGGGCATCCGCTGATCCAATGTACTGTGGAAGGGAAGGATTTTATTTATTCTATGAAAACATAATATATATTTTAATGCGCCACTACGTGTGCCTCAGGAATACAATCTTAAAAAGAAGCTCTCCCAACAGGTGCTGCAATATTAATGTCCGGTGGCGCTCCGGAGGCACGAAGCGGCCTCATGAAAAAGTCACCGCGTTTGGTTTGGAGTTCAGAAGCCGAGTAAATGACAGAAAGAGGAAGTTGGACCGCACACGAGCGAGGTTAAAGTCAGTGCAGGGACTAAACGCCTCTGCCCCGACCGGAGAGTAGCATCCGGTCTAAACGTAGATGGGCAGAATGACATAAAAGGGTCAACGTAGGGGCGTACCTTGAGGCCCAGAAGAAATGGCCTCTATGAAACTAAAAAAAATGTGATCGATGTGGCAGCTCTCAGCTTTGATTTGATAGCTGGTATTTATCAATTTTTGATTGAGACTATTTCCCGCATCCTTGATACCACGCTTACCTAAGGCAAATGCTGTCGGGGTATTTTCAGCAACGCTCACTTTGAGCGATGACAAGTCTATTCCAGGAAATCATCGTATTTCATTCATAAATATGACAACGAATGGGCAAAAAAAAAAAATCTGGGTCATTCTGTTTGTCATTCTGTTTGTGTGAATTAAATTCATGGATGTTTTTTTTTAGCTGTGCTTAGCGTCCACATTTCTGGTGAAAGATTTTGTCTGATTTGAAAGAACCTTTGCATTTGCAACGTTTGTATCCACGCGCATGGTTTGAAATGTCACAGCTTGTGCACTAGACAGAAATTGAAATGCAGCACATCTCTTGATAGGACAAACAACCACACTGGCTCACTTAATTCAAAATCAATGCCACCCGCTCGCTAAAAAGCAGCAGAAACTTGTGCCTTCCTTCCCTCTCGCCGAGAAGGATGATACTAATAAAAATGAATAATTAAAAAGGAAAAAGTTAAATTGGCATATCATCCTCCGTTTAGCTATTAAGATCTTAGAATGGGATTTAAAAGGTGATACATTTAACAAAGCCTTGGCAGTGTAAGACGTCAATTAACATATTCGCAACGCTTTCAACTCGACAAGAAACCGTTGAGAAGTCTTTTCTGAGAAGTGACTGTAGCATTTTGCACTGGGCTGATGATGTGTTTTCAAACCTGATAGGTATGTTCCCACTCTGGAGGATGTGGAGATGTATAAATCCTACAAAGGACCAGTGAGTGAGCTACATATTGTGGACCAGTACATGATGGAGGTAGAATTTATGTTTCTCGATTGTGACTAACACCTTCAGATTTAACACACATGGCCCTATTTCAATAACGTTCTCACTCTGCCAAGATGCCTTCTTACAAAATATCCACCCATCTGACCTGCGTGTGTATGTGTGTGTGTATTTCTGTGTGCATGCCTGGTCAAAAGAGATAAATAGCACAAACATCCCACAATGGCTTCCAGGATGGTAGACCTGAGAGGGATTTCAGATGCAAGACGAGCGCGTCATTGCATGTGCAACGTGCTGATTCTTCTGTGCAGGCAAATGTTACCTGTGACAAGCTCCAGGCAGTCCGCCAGAATAAATAAACATCCCCAATTGCTGTTTGCTGTGTGTGGCAAGCTAACACACATTGTGGAATATCCCACAAAACTAGCAGATTAAAAAGGAAAGAAAACAAGGTGACGTTTTTGGCTAGAGCACGCTTAATTTTGGTTGAACAGCGGACTCACGGTGTGAGCAGGAATCATTTAACAATATTTTCATCTGGAGGTGAAATGTTTCCTAGGTTGTCATTTTATAAAGGCTTCCTCGTGTTTTGCAGATGTGTGACATTCCCTACCTGAGCACACAACTAGACCTGCTGCTGACCCTGAGAGAGCTTCCCATCAGCATGAGGGACCTACAGCCTGTGAGTGCAGTGACCTGCAAAAAAAAAAAAAGGTCAAATCCTTGCTGTCATGTGTGCGACATCCCTAAAAGCTCCCATCACGCTAACCACTATTAATGGAGCAAGAGCTCTTTGCCCCGTCCTTTGAATCTTCACGCTTTTTATTTGATTTGCAAGCCTTCAAACAAAACACACTCTTGATGTGATGGAGAACGAGGAGAAAGGATCTTAATCAAATCTAATTTGTTCTTTGTTCAGAAGATGCTGCCAAGAATTCAAAGAATGCAATTTAACTTCATTGGGAAAACTTCCAATTCTCTATGAAGACAAATGAATGAAGAGAAGTCCAAACAAAATAAGCAAATATAGTTTTTAGTGTTTTTTGCTGGCATGAGGATCAATATTTCATCATTAGCCAGTGTGACTCTCTTACACAGGATCATTGTTTATTGGCTTTAGGGACTGCAGGCTGTGAAGTTATTGAAGTCAGACAGCAACAGCTCCCAGCTCTTCTTCTACTCTTTTATTTTTTTATACTTCACAAACTTCTCTTTCATTTCAACTGAATGAAGACAAACAGTGGCGCTGCGTCACACTCAACTAAAATGGAAAAAATAAAAACTTTATTTCTACCTGGTTGTAATTTAAGCGAGGTATACATGCCGATTTATACCATCTTAATGTTTACATTAAGTTCCCAGCAGCCATGTTGAAGGCCGCCGTGGCCAAAACAGGTCGGTTGTGGGAAAGGACGGGCAAACCTGACAGACTGTGATTTCCTGGCCAGATTATAAACTGTCAAAAAAATTGCCACAAAAGTCACAGTGCAGATGAGAAACCTAGGCCATTGTAAAAATGTGGTAAATTGTAAAAATGTGGTAAATGCAACAAAACATTAGTTATTGTGACTTTGTGATGTTTGAGATCCCTCCTCCAAACTAAACTTGCAGCTCAGTTTGTGTGAAACAAACCAAAGGTGAAAAAAAAGAATGAAGAATTTGTCTGCTGGTTGTATTTTCCGTTGCCAGGTGAGGTGTAAGTTCACATCACGGAATTGGTGTTTGATCAAGTGTTGCAGGTGAGGGAGAAAGAGTGTCAAAATAGTAGTGCACATATTGATTAGCGCAGTCAAATGTGGCAAATCACTAACTTCTGAAGATGATATTTCCATTGACGTTTGTGTGTGTGTGCCTTCCCACATCATCCTCTTTTTCTGCTCCAAACAGCTCATTGGAAAAACTGAAGCAGTCCTACTTTCACTTCAGCCTTGTGCTTGTTAAACCAGAGTTGTGTGTTTTTTCCAGAGGGATATTAGCACTTGACACAATTCCATACAAAATAATCATCTCGCCCAACAACACAGGCCTGATTATTCATCTCATTGGGTCAAATGAGGTGGTGTTTAGAATAAATAAAAAAACTCACTATTGCCCAGAGTTATTTTGACCTTAAAACTTAACATTCAAAACATGTTTGTTGTGTGGGGGAATTAATTCATGCAAAAATAATAAAGTCAGACGTTGTTTGCCTTGCAGCTGATTGGCCAGAAGATTGCAATGTCTGCAGAGCTGCAAACCTGCAGGTCATTCGTTGCCGTGCTGGAGTACCTGCTGGCCATCGGCAATTACCTCAATGAGAATGCCGGAAAGAAAAAGGCCAAGGGATTCCGCCTCTCAGCGTTAGCTAAAGTATGACTCCGCTGTTGAGCTGTGGCGCAGCGCTAATAAGACGCCGCTCATTGACATACACAACAGGGCTTCTCTTCATTTTGACTCACGGCCGTCCTGCTGCGGCCGCTTAAGTACATTCGGGTCTCACGCTTACATTTTGACGAATGATCACTTTGTACCTCAAATTCACAAATGAAAGGAACATTTACACAGTGTAGGCACGGGAATAGCACAGCTTACATAAAGCAATACAAATGTTTTAATAAAGGAATTTGTCGCATTATAGTTTGGTGGAAAAGACAGTTGGCAAAAGTACTCATTTTCTGTATTTAGGTAAGTACAGATAGTAAAAATACTCGTCGTATCAACAATATGCAGTAGCATTGCCTGAATATTAAAGCACAGAATAGTATGGAACAAATTAGTTTACTGCATCATTGCAGAAATTAGCATTGCGCACAAATAGCAAAACAGCATAGTCGTAAGATGTTGAATGTCACCAGCTGATGTTTTTTGCCTTGCTAGACATGGTGAGAAAGTGAAATCCACGTGGGGGAATTAAATATAATTATGTTTCGCTTAAAAGTCTAAATGGCTTAGGAGTCTTGTGATGCAACTGTTCCGAATTTAATTTGAACTTCTGCCGTGTGCGAGTGTCCCCACCGGGGGTTTTTAAGGGCCCGTATGTTGGGCCCACACCTAAAATGTCCTCGACCTGCTCTAATGAAGCCGAGGCCTTCCGTTCCCTTCTGAGGCGTGGTCTTATTGGGCTATTAAGGTGACAGACAGATAGACACTCTTTGAGTGAACGCCTGACTGCGAGAAAAAGGCACTGAAGATTATTTTAAACTCACTGGACACTTCTTGTAAGATTTGCTGAGACCTGCATTGGACATTCAAGAGTGAACATTTAAATTGTAAGACAGATGTCTTTAACTTGTATTGATCCTATTATGACATTAAACACTACACTCATGATGTGGAAAAAGTAAAACAAACAAAAAAAAGTCACCTTGAAGGAATCAATTCAATCTTTACATCGAGAATCTCCTGTCTGGCCTATACATGTAGAAACACTTAAGAATAAACACACAAACCCTTCGACCAATGTAATGTACTTTTAAACAAAGGAGGTTCTGCCATGTCATTGTTTGTCTGCGCTGTCAATCCACAGCTGTCGCAGCTTCGCGGTAGAGAGCCGACGTTCACCTTGCTCCATGCCCTTGTGGAGCAGATCATGTTACACGAGCCGGTATTGGCCAACTTTACTAACGAGTTGGCGGAATTTGAAGCGGTCCCAGGAGGTATTTACGACCCAATGTTTGATCGAAGATGAAAGAAAATTAAGTTATATGAAACAGCTTTTTTTCTGTGTATCTTAGCTTCTGTCAAAGGCCTAACTGCTGAGGTAGATGGTGAGTAGATGGCATCTTATGAGTTTTGCCCCAATGCCCTGCAGCATCAAAATTGTGTCTGTGCTCTCTCAGTCCTGAAAAATGAACTGCAAAAAGTCATCCAGTACGGCAAAACTTCCAAGAAGAGAAATGTTGGGGCGCATCATGCACAATTCAGCAAAGACCTGAAGGTAAAATTAAAAACTTATAAGTACCGTAAATTTCGGACTATAAGGCGCGACTTTTTTCTCAAATTTTGAACCCTGCGGCTTATAGTCCGGTGCGTCTTGTATAGGAGTTTTTCCGTGATTTTTCTCATGACTAATACACTTATACACTCATAAAAAGGCTGTGGACCGCTGTTGTGCTGTTATTTTAGCTGGTGCGGCTTATAGTCGGGTGCGGCTTATAGTCTGAAAATTACGGTAATAGATTAGTACGTCAGTTGATTGCTGATAAATTGGTCGGTAATTAGATTCAAAGTATATCTGTTGGTACTTATAAAGGTACGTACTGTTTTTCAACTTTGAGTTTGGTAGGTCAAAAATTTGGTGCTGAGTAGGTAAGTAGATGGCTCAATCACTATATGAAAGAAAGGTAGTTTGTTTCCATGTGAGTCAGAGGTTAATTAGCAGAGCTCATCCAGCAACCACTACTGTATGAACACAGCATACTAAACAGACTGGAATTTTCTGAAAGAATAATTAGTGATGAGCACAGACTGTCTGATTGAAAAGCCACTTACCTGCTGCACTCTATTTATTGTCTTTATTCCCCAGGTGGCTGTGGAGAAATACAACACAGAGCTTTTGGACTTGATGAGGTCTTGCGAGGAGATGAAAAAGCTCTACTCTGGCATTTTGGTAATCCCGGACTTTATATATCAAAATCTTCTTTTTATTGCTCCAGTGTCCTGTGGTGTCAAGTATTTGAACGTTTGTGCAGCGGAAGCACAGGGAGGTCGAAGAAATACAAGCCGAACGCCTGGAACTCGTCCTGGGTGTCGGGCGCACGAGGCTCCAGAGCCACCGTGGACCCCCCCAGAGCGAGCCCAGTGGCACTGAAACCACTTGTATCTCAAATCAGCCTTCCCGATTTAAATGAAAGGAAATGTCATTAATTCGTTCCAGCTGCCGCAAAAACAGCCATTTTTTTGGGGGTGATTATGTTTTTAATGAAGAAAGTAGCACTTTCATAAATATTTGTCTGTTCATAATAGTCATAAAAATGTCAGAGCCTAGTAAATCCAAAGTACCTGCTCCAGTCCTCTAATAGGCGACGACTGACTTCGAACCGTCCAGACTTCCTTAAGAGTTGGGGTTCTAATCCAGGGTGCCATGGGAAATTATCCAATCTAAAAAAAAAATTTCATTTGCTACAAATAATACATCTCAATTCATTTATCTCTGTCAGTGACAACTGCAGTGCTGACAGAACAATAAAATGCTCCACTATTAGATTGCAAAAAGTACACACATGGTCTGTGTATCCAATTTTGTGACTTTGAATGGTGTGCACTAAGATTTATTTTTCTTCCGTAAAGCATACCCTCTCTGGAAATGCTGCCTTAGCATAAGCAGTATGGAATCAACCTTACTTGGTAGAGGTCGTAAAATATATTTCAATACTTTCCCATCTATCAACAAGCTATTTTGTGCTAGCACCTTAAATTCACATTAATATTTTGGAGTTCTTTTTTTCCCCCCAAAGAACAAAGCCAGTCCTTTAGAAAAATCCCTCAAATGGCCTCTATCAATCTCCATTGAAAGCCCACACATGCTCACCACTGGCTATGATGGAATGAGCGCTATAGAATCAGCGCTAGGAGAGCAGACAATTGGGTTACACAAAGCCAAAATTAGATTGCTCTGTTTCGCCACAGCTTGCACTCGAGTGAGCGACGACGAGAGACTGGAGTGAGCGCAGCAAACATTCACCCTCTGATGTTTTGTCTCGTCCCGTTAAAACCTTCCTCCTTAAGTCAAAAATCCACGTGACAGTATTTAGAGAGAAAGTTAGACTCCAGGGCAAGAAGTGTGATGAAAAATATTACTTTTTCTGAAGAATAATTATTGTCAAACTCTGTTGTTTGTTATTGAGTGTTTATTGCTTTTACATTATATTGTGGACTGTCTTAGAATGTTAATGAAATCTAGTATCGGTAGTCAAAATTTGGTATCCAGGTCTGAGGACCTGAACATGACCCCACTAAGCTCCTTTACCGCCCCATGGAAAGTTAAAAAAAATAAATAAATAAATTGTCCCTGACACCAGTTTCAGTGACATACTCATGAATTTGCCCAAATGAGCCCAGTCAAAAGCAGGTATGCTCAACAGAGGATAAATGAACAAGCTTTTGCTTGCACCATCAAATTGTGGCAGTGCATCATTTCAATGATTCATTCTGACATAAGGGCTGAGAAGACCTGGAAATGTATTTATTTTTTCTCATGTCTTTCAATCTGGTGTTGTATCGAGTGTAATGTGGTGTGGAGTAATGTGATGTAGTGCGGAGTAACGTGATGTAGTGCGGAGTAATGTGATGTAACCCAAAGCTACTTGCAACGCCATGGAGACAGATGATTGCAGCTGACTGGTGCAAACTAGCAGAGGATATGCAAAAAGACTCATATGACTTAATAATATTAAGCCTGGTCACAAGGGCGCAGAATACTTCATGATGTCCTTGAATAGTTGAGATGTTTTATGTATAAAACATTACGGCTGCTTGTAAAGACGTTTGAGGCAAGGAAATGGAAATGGTGCAGGGAGACATGACATGCTGTAAGCTGGCTGTTGTGTTCGCTAGAAATATGCAGACGTTAACTTACCGCAATGTAGTTACAGAGAGACATTGATGCAAACGGTATTAGTCCCATAACCACTAATGCAGACATGTGCTTCATTCACAAATAAATACAGAGACATTTTTGAGTTCTGTCAAACGTGCATCGATAAAGATTAATAATCAATTTGTGATATAAGACAATAAATGGTGTTTCCCTTTTGTTCAAATGTTAAAAAAGGAAAAACCTCAGAGGCACTCCCACCAGCATGCAGCACTTTAATTAGGCCACTTAACCCCAATCGACCTTTAGAAAGTTTGGAATTCGGTGTCGGTGACCCCGAAGCGTCCAGATGAGTATTAAGTAAGCAATCCATGTTCAAGTCAGTGTTAAAATACACCAGCGGAGCAGGTGGCATGCAGCGGCACTTTATGAGGTCATTAATTCGACCGGTGTTAAGAACAAACGTACGCCACCCAGGAATCGCCGCACTAATCAGGCTAAACGGCGCTCGCTAATTGTAAATTAATTGTGCTGGCTGAAATTGGGTGTGCATGTGTCCTCCCAAGCAAGTAACCACATGTGTGTTTTCTCTTGCTACAAGGTGAAGTTTGGAGAGGCGGCTGACCAGGACTCTCAGGAGCTCTTTGGCTTCATCTGTCAATTCATCCACGACTTCAAGAGGGCCCGCGCTGAGGTTATATAGATGGCAATGGAAATTAGAATTTATTCTCTATACATGACAAGAATATCAACCATTTGGTTTCTGTTCCTGTTTTCCAGCATTTTTAAATCAAGCAATCAGATGGTGAAAACTCATTCTGTCAAATAATGGAAATAGAAACCATGTGTTTTCAATTCCACACTGTAAAACCTTAATTAAACATACAAACAATATTTTAATTACCAAGACTGCAATACAAGTGTATGAAGGGATACGAATGCATGTCTTGGCGCCGACAAAAAAAAAATCCTATTTGTGTTTGTTTGTCCATCTGTTTGTTAGTTCGCAGACATCTTCCTGGTTCATGCGTGACGATGAGCAGCTGGGCAGTGCCATTATAATTTTGGGGGTAATGCCATAGATACTCAAATGGGGAAAATGAATTCTTGCACCACCCTCTGCAGTTTTGTATTTTTTTTGGTGTAATTTTGCTAAATATTCTATTAATGTCCACATGACTGAAAACAATACAACTAGTGTTGAGACTACTGTCTGACTTGGTTTAAAAGAAGGAAATAGTTTACTTAAATTCTTGCATAAACCACCACTTCATTCATGTGTTTTGGGTATTATGCTGTGTCTTTTGATGGCCATTTTGCACTTCAGGAAAGTGGGACGGTTGTTGGCTGCGTTTAAATGGACTGTATTTGGAGTACTATTGAATGAATAAATGATGTGTTTCTGAGATAAACATTTTGTTTTTGAGTGATTTCATTCTTATGCGTTTGACTTTGTCTGATTGTGTTTCCCGATATACTGTCCCAGCCATTCATCGACTCTACTACGTGGTGATGTCTGCTCCAAGTTGCCAATAGACTAGCTGAGAGAATGAAAAGAATCAAAAAAAGTAATCCAAGCATTCTTGCTTTGTATGTAGCATAAAGAACAAAATAGCTGAACGAGACTGGACACAACTCGGTGCAACAATAAAAAACATTTTAAAAAAAGACTTTTGTTCATGGGCGGCTCGGTGGCGCACTGGGTAGCACGTCCGCCTCACAGTTAGGAGGGTGCGGGTTCGATTCCACCTCCGGCCCTCCCTGTGTGGAGTTTGCATGTTCTCCCCGGGCCCACGTGGGTTTTCTCCGGGCACTCCGGTTTCCTCCCGCATCCCAAAAACATGCTTGGTAGGCCGATTGAAGACTCCAAATTGTCCCTAGGTGTGAGTGCGAGTGCAAATGGCTGTTTGTCTCTGTGTGCCCTGCGATCAGCTGGCAACCGGTTCAGGGTGTCCCTCGCCTACTGCCCGTTGACGGCTGGGATAGGCTCCAGCACTCCCGCGACCCCCGTGGGGACTAAGCGGTTCAGAAAATGGATGGATGGATGGACTTTTGTTCATATTGGAAGACAATGTCTTGAAGTACCAAGTTCGCCAACTATTTATTGATCCATAAAGAAAAAAGCACGATTGTCAAATCGTGTGCAAAGAAACTGATTGCAAATTGCAAAAACCCTGCCACAGTGTGGCTTTAGCCACAAGTGCTTCTACTCAACTGACAGGTAAATAGCGCAAATAAATAAATAAATAAATAAATAAATAAATAAATAAATAAATAAATAAATACAACTTAAAGTATAACTGCAGTTGAGTCTTATCTAGATAAACCCAGCAGCTCGATGAAAATAGTATCCCACCTATTTTGTCTAAATTGTGATCAACAAAACCAATGGAACCAATTGATGAGCAAACATGAATTGAAGACACTGCTAATTGCCCTAAGTCAAGTTCTTGTCGCAACTTGCAGGTGAGATGGTGCGTGTAACGTGCAAGACGGTATCTGACAATTGTTAATTGAGGTTCGGGTGCGCGTGCGCGCAGAGAGCTTGGCTGGCTGCGTTTGGGCGCGCAATCACGCAGCACCACTGAGCAAATATCTTCAGATCTGTGCGTGGAGCGGACGGACCCAGGCTACTGGAGGCGCATCATCCTTTGACTTGCATCAAGGTTTTGATTTGCGCACGCATACGCACCAACTTTACTCATTTGCTTGCTTTATTTAAATGACACGCTCAGACGTTTTTCGAGCTGGGAATTTGGACTCAACAAGGATGCCGTGCGCGATGAGGGTGTCTCTAGTGTACGCGGCGCATGTGCGGAGCCGCTAGTGGACAACTCGCGGGGTAACTCGCGGACATGCGGTTGTTGGGCTGGAGCGTGCTGTGGGTTCTGGCTGCGACGTTGCAAGCCCAGAACGACACGGAGCCCATCGTGCTGGAGGGCAAGTGTCTGGTGGTGTGTGACTCCAACCCGGCTGCCGACTGGCGGGCGTCCAACTCGCCACTCGGCATCTCGGTGCGCGCCGGCAACTCCAAGGTGGCTTTCTCGGCGGTGCGGAGCAACAACCATGAACCCTCCGAGATGAGCAACAAGACCAGGATCATCTACTTCGACCAGGTCCAGAACCTTTGCGTGTTACGTGTCAATACAACAGTTGCCATGTTTATGACAGTGTCTGTGCGTTTGCTTTTGGATGCGTAGAGCTGTCATGTATTCAGTGGGGGAGGGGTCCATCCTGTCCATCTCATCACCTGCAGATCAACCATCAACCCCAAACTCAACCCCCCAAAATACAAAAGTATCATTTATGTATTTTGGGTGGGGATTCTTTAAATGTTTATCATGATCAAAAATAATCTAAATGTAACTGTAATGTACCTATGAATAAGTGCATCCATCCATCCATCCATCCATCCATCCATCCATCCATCCATCCATCCATCCATCCATCCATCCATCCATCCATCCATCCATCCATCCATCCATCCATCCATCCATCCATCCATCCATCCATCCATCCATTTTCTACAGTGCCTTCGCTCAATAGGGTTGTCGGTGACCTGCAGGAGATCCCTGCTGGACTGACTCAGTAGTCAGAAAACCAGCGATCAATTAACAAGCTCATATTTTTTATTCAGTTCAGGAAAACGAATTTCCCCAGTGTGAATAGTGGAAATTGAAATAATCTGTCTCTTTATTATAGGCAATTTTTAACAAATACCTAATTGTCATACAAATGTGAAAATGAGTTTCCACTATTAATGATTAAAGGTTAAAAAAATATATTTTTAATGATGACGGCATGTATTGTGACTTAGATGCATTGAAAGTGAGCTTCTGTGAGGATCCTCCTGCCCATCAATCTTAAAAGCACTTGTTGAGAGAGCCCCCTCTTTCAGTGAAATGATGGCAAGGACAAAGAAAAACACATGGACCACTATTTTCATGCCCGGCGCAAGTTGAGCGTAAATGCAGTCTAACTGTGCGCATGGGTGGATTTTTCTTTGTTGTGGTACTTTTGTAGATGGGAGCAGTTAGAAATGGGTGTTTGTGTCGTTGTGTGAGTAAACACAAGCAAATTGATTCTCAGCCTGTCAAAACGGTTCCTGTCATTCTGTTTAAATTCAGTACAAGAGAGGCACGCCGTTTGCCTGGCGGAAGCATAACGGACTTGCTGGCATTGGTACAAGAAATTGGCAAGAGCTTAGTACGTTTAGTAAAGTTGGCTGCCGTGAACCCTGATTATGCGTCTGTGTGTGACAAATTGCATCACATTACTTGTGCCACAATCTAGACCTTTTTTTTAATCTGGCTAAAGTCCAAGCCACCTTCTGTCACCAAATTGTCAGGTGTGCTGAGAGGCATGTAATCAAAAACAGCGTAACATGGTCTCTCAAATTTCCAAACATGATAAATTAGACTTGCCCCCACATAAATATTAGGATGCGCATGTTATGACCAGTGCACGTGCACAATCCTTTGAGTCACACTGAATTAGGGTTGCACGTGACATCAAATACAATGGAACCCCAAAGTTTTGTGTGACGTTAGACGCATATTTAGTCATAAAATGAAATGTTGGTTTAAGGTAATTCTTCATATTTAACATGATAGTTTGTTAATAACATCTGACTTGGAGTTGTCACAACAATTCCAACAATAGCTCAAGTTACTGATGCAATAATTTCAACTATAGAGCCTGGGTGACCTCATTCCATTCACTTTGCACCACTTTACTGCCCCTTGTAGATAAACGTACAGATTATATAGATGAAATTTAAAAATTAAATAAAAAAATCACCAAATGTGTTTATTATGGCAGCCACCTCAAGTCCTAATGAAGTCATCAGAACTGTCCGGTCATTTCCAAAACAAAGATCGATTGTGAGCTTCTGTTGTCTGTCTTCTCTTGTAGGTTCTGGTAAATATTGGAAACTTCTTCACCTTTGAGTCTGTGTTTTTGTCCCCAAGAAAAGGAGTCTACAGTTTCAACTTCCATGTCATTAAAGTGTACCAGAGCCAGACCATACAGGTATGCCTTTGAAAGAACGCCGTTAACCCAATTGAGTTTTTTTTTTTTTTTGCCCTCAAGTGGCACAAAAAGACGATCTAATATGATACAAACTTCACCTCATCTGAATACACCAAAATGAAATATGAATATCTTACATGAGAGGCATGCCCGTCATTAAATACTCATTGCCGCCCGAGGTTACCCTTTATTAAATCAACGGTGAGAAGAGTCAGCTCAAGCCAACAAAATTGTATATTAACCTTCACAGGGGACATTATAGAAAAGTCATTTTTAATGTTAGCACAGTATATAAATAGTTGGTTCTCTGGAGTGTCTCCTTCCTCTCAAAAGGAAAATTAAATAACCAAGTCAATTTGAGTATCTGCTTATTTCTGAAAGTGTATGGCTGAGCAAGTCTGGTGGGGCTAACCAACACAGGTCAAAGTTCTCAGTCTGTCTGTCAGTCAGTGTGTCTCCCTGTGTTGTGTTCCATCAGTGTAAGCATCGCCGTGTCGGATACGTGCCACTTCAAATGTACATGGAAATAGTAGAAAACATCAGATGTAAGGCATTGAATCACAATGAGGCACTTGGACCTGCAGTGTTTTATCACCTCATGCCTGGTCTTTGAAGCATGCCTTATAAAATTTGTGCTGGCCAAGAAACAAGACAAAAAAATGATAGTATGGATCACGATAAAGGTGCAGATTGATTTAGTATTTTTACTGTTGGAAATTGAAGTGATTATGACATATGATTGGTACAGTTCAGTCCAGGCCGAATATGAAAGTTATGTTTCCTCTGCAAACCAGAAAGTAGCCTCCTGACTAAAATTATGCTAATATCTCACTTTTTTTTTCATTTTTGAGAAGGATTTGCTCGTTTTCCTCTTTCCTTTCCTATTTAAATATACTAATCCAAAGGCTCTCGCAGACTTACTTCCATATCTGCTCCTATTGTATTATGATGAACAAAGCCTTGATTGGGTCCCAGGCAGAGACATTTAACAATTTCTTTGTTCTTGAGGACACTCGAGTGTCTAACTATAAAAATGAACACCATTCTTTTTCTGATTTGACAATTGTATCAGATTATGGGATTAAACAATTGTCATTGTCAATGGTGGCCGCTGCCTTTTTCTTTCTTGAACAAAGCCTAAAAATGTGGATATGATTTGACAGTTGTTTAATTGTCTGACTTTCTAGGTGAACCTAATGTTAAACGGGAGGCCCGTCATTTCAGCGTTTGCGGGGGACAAGGACGTAACTCGCGAGGCCGCCACGAATGGAGTTCTGCTCTATCTGGAAAAGGAGGACAAAGTCTACCTGAAATTGGAGAAGGGCAACCTGGTCGGCGGATGGCAGTACTCGACATTTTCCGGCTTTCTCGTCTTTCCTCTGTGAATAATAAGAAAACCACAACGGTTTGTAAAGTGACCGACTTCTCTTTCGTGATGTGTCGTCGCTGCATAAATAAAAACATGACTGCCAAAGCAGCATCACAAAACTGGGTTTTGAAGATGCTTTGTTTAGCGTGATCCTGTCAATCAAGATGCTCCCAGAGAGAAGCCTTCCACACCCTGCAAGCGCTTTGTTGTCATGACAACTGTTGCTCAGGTGTGTCTGCCTTTTTGCTAACTGAGCTTTTTAGTTTGTCGCTAAAACCCATTTGATATGACATCTGCTTTAAACGTAGCTAACCTCCCAAACATACCCTCAATTAAAAAAAAAATACATGTCCGTTATATGACAACAATGAAAACAGCTTTTTATTTTTCTATATGCTGTATATGTGATATATTAAAATGAATGTCCATAGTGTCCTCTGTTATCTGACGCTGCATGTTAAAAGAAGGTGCTGTCTCAACTGACAAGAAATTTTCATCAAGTCACATTTACACACATTGGAACCTCAAAAGCCGAACAGCCACGAGGTTGTACACTGTTAGCGAACCAGATTATGGGAAGAAGATATGACTCCAGAGTCAGCCAAAACAGTAGAGTTCCATTTCTAAGGTATTGACGTAAACCACATTTTTACATATGACGAAAGTGAAAAACACATGTACGCCGATAGGAAGTATGGAGGTAACATCCAAGAAGCAATACAAGGAAATCATAATGGCTTTTTGAATTGGGCAACTAAGGTTCAATGATAAGACCGCAAAAGTGAATGGAGTCATTAAAAGCGCTGGACTTTGCTTTGTCATTACGATATGGTCATTAATATTCAAGATGGGGCGCAACGACATCTTCCAATTGCACACATTGTAATCTTGGAATGTCGTACGGTGCATTCGGGACAATCGTAAACAGAAACGTTACCCTGTATACAGGATGTTCAGTGAAAGGACACTGGAATCGGAAAGACTTGGTCAGCATACACCGTTGCTAGTTCTCAAAGCGAAGACAGCATTATTTCCTTTTAGCCTTTTATTTTGCATTTATAGGATGATGAAGAATGTTTAAAGAAAATTGATATGACAAGTGTGAGGTGGGACTGTAAAGCAAATCAATGCCTTTATAATATATATTACACATATGACTGTTTTTTTATGTCCCATCATTTTATGGAAGACAGTTTTACTTGCAATTGCATAAGAGTTGAGAACGTTAAAATGTTACCTAAAACATGATCTGTAAAGGTTTTATGATGGTTCACAGTTTGACCATGGAACAGACTATTTAAATCATTGAGTTTCAGATCCTCAGAGTATGTTACACAGTGCACATTTTGATTCCTTTTAGAAAATTGAACAAAATGTTTTGAACTCATCATAGGCAATGAAAGCAACATTTTGATGTATTGAGGCCAATTCATGCACATGTTAAGCTAACGTGGCTAAAATGGATGCATATTAAGGTTATTTTAGTAAATGAAAACAAATGAAATAACTAAAACTAAAATTGAAAAAAACCTTCTCATTTACAAAACAAAAATAAAACTAACTGATACTACATATTTTCAAAACTAACTCAAACTAACTGATTATAGCGAAGGTGTCCTATAATGAATGACCTATTAATTTAATACGCGATTATTTGGGGTTGATTTAAAATGTCATTATTTACGATTTTACAGCACAGCCACGAGCCGAAAGAAGAAAAGGTCAAACTTGGAGTTGTAGTCCTCTTAATGAAATTAAGGGCGATTTTTGATTCTTCTAATTTATAGTATCTGATCATAAAATGGCCACAAGACTGCTAACGGTACCGATGTAGATATCTGGTATCGGTACTTCTCCATCCCTAATTTTCTCTGTTGACAACGTTTGTGTGTCTCCAAAAGTTCACTCATTCACATCATATTACAACATACAATAAAGAAGTTATGGGGCAACCGCTGCTTGTCTTGGTTTCATCGTATAAGCCGTGCTTGTCTGTCTTTTCACTGTTAGTGTAGGGCGATTGATAAATATGCCGAGGGTCAATGTAATGTTGTTTATTGGCTAGCATTAACAAAAGCCTTTTTAGGTGGGCTTTTATTACATTTCATTACAGTATACACTTACATTTTTGCAAGTGAATCTTCTACCAGTCTCATTTTAGAGAAACATTTCTACACGCCTCAGGCACCACTGCTAGTTTGCTTCACCGACCGATGACCTACGAGCCATCTGTTTTATTCATGCCAAAACACGTGATTCCCGATTAATCAAACACAATCTATGACCATTATTCAGGAGTCGTAAAGCCAGCGCATCGATTAGCCATCCAGTCAGTTTGACCCCTACCGAACACGTAACAAGATTTTGACCTATAATCATAAATCTCCCTGAAAAGGATGTCTGTTGCAATACCAAGACTGACCTGTGAAAAGCAGCATACTCAGAGAAAGTACAAATTACAAGAACATAAAGTGAAGAAACAGAAGAAGCTAGGATGTTACCTGATCCGTTTACTAAACTCTTGTAAACTTCTCCTTGTCATTTTAATTGTGCTGAACGACCTTGGAGTTGTACTGACTGCTGTGCAAGGTGCAATTCATTCCTAACAGGTTATTTTTCAGTTTTACATCCAAATCTTGGCCCATGCTGTGTGGAGTTTGGATGTTCTCCCCATGCCTGCATGTTTTTTTTTTCATCAGCAACATATTATAGCTACAAATAGTTCTGCTTGGGAACGCATTGGTACACTGTTGTGATAACAAGCTTTCTTGTGAGTTTAATAAACGTTTGCAAAGAGAAATTCTCCAAATGAATGCCAGTGGATTGACTTGGGTTTTTTTTCCTGACTTACATTCACCACCTACATTCCATTTTATGAGCACTTTAAAACATGTGGTGAATCGCTAGATAAATTGACATTCCTAATGGCACAACTTATAAAAGGAAAGCTTTCATTGAAAGATTATCCCCACGTATTTTGGATTTAACTGTGACAGATAAGAGAGACTCTTTGGGGCTTGGATTTTATCATTTGAACTCGTGCTTCTTTGGCAAGGTTTTTATCAAATCACACCCTGAGTGAAAAAAATCATTCTTTTCTTTTGCAAATAGTTGTACTCTTTGATGGAGCGATTCCTTGAAAAGATTGTAAGAAAAGTTCGTTTGGAATCAAAGATACATCCGCACAGAACATTTACTTTCAGTTTGTAATCATTTTACTCATCTAATTTCTTTCACTTCCATTTTCTGAAGTGGGAATCATCTTAACCTATCATTAAGGGAGTTAAGAGAGATCCCAGTCATGATGAAAAAAAATAACACAGATGCCACTTACAGGAGGAGCTACTACTATCAACTACTGACAACAACTCCTAGACACAAATATTGGCCATTTCGACTAACAAAAAAAGTCATAAAAGTGTAGCATTCTTTTTGCTTCCATTTTTCCAGAGCTTTATACTTTTCACGTTCCAGCGTTCTCCTTGATTGCATCCACTGGGTCACATAAATACCCCCTGAAGTGAACTGTAACTAAGCATTAGTCAGAGCGGCATGGAGTCTATCTAATGAGGAAAAACACGGTGGCTCGTGATGATGATGATGATGTTGATGTGTGTGACCCTGCTTCCCGTCAAAGGTGCAATGCCCATGAAGGAAGAGAACATTTCATTCCTTTCACTCCCACAGCCACTTAAGGGAACAAAACAAATTTCTGTTGAGGGGAGCGGGCACTAAAGACGCCCTTGACCCAACCAGCAGCTCTTTCCCAGCCATTGTCGCTAGGCACAACCAGGCCTGTTTTTTTTTTTCTCTTCTCAAAACAAGTTCACATTGCCCTGGCACAACTTGAACTGTGTTGAAACACATTGTGGAGGATTTCAAATCGTTCAATTTTGCTCAGATGCAAACAATGTCAGCTGTGTAATTTACATCTCACATTTAAATGATAGACTAGAAAAAGAATGATCATCTCTCAACCGCCCAGTTCAGATTAATTTGGGTGAATCCTTGTGAGAACCACCACTGTCCAAGATGTGCAGCCATGTTTGGAGCGCAATTTGAGGGTCATACCGTGGTTCTTTTTGAATTTTGCCACACAAAGTTGTTAGAGTTCAGGCTGATTTTTCTGCCTGTGGTGGTGATTGCTAGCATGTCATGATATACATCACTGGCGCAATCCTCCTAAAAAATATCACTCCTGTCTTTTAAGGGAAAAGCCTTTTGGGAAAAGGGGACCAATCATCTCCTGCTCGGCTCATCCTTGCCCTTGTCATGACGCTAACCACGAGTGACATGCCGGCTTTCAGCAGACCTCCCACCAACCCTGCCCTCAATTTTTACCTTTGCATGATTCTGTGAGCAAGCTGCATTATGGCAAGTTGATGGACGTCATTGAAGTGCCAGTCTGGTCTGTGATGAAGGATAAGGGCGGTCTGCTTTCTGTCACGGCAGCTCCTATGAAAAACAAGCGCAGAAATGACTTTGATTGAAAATGACGGCATTAAGGTGGAGGTGAATGTAAGAGGAATCGCTTAGCTAGAAAAGAAACAGGAAGTAGAGTTTGGCATGCACACAAAAATGAACCAACATCTGGGTCAGACCAGGTATTTTTTTATCTCTTGGTGTCTGTTATTAGATTATTTTACAAATGTCGTTTATTTATTTTGTATCACTTGTCTTACACTACTTTTTTAATAAGCCCTAAATATTGACTCAGATCGTCTCAAAGTAGGGTTTCAAACTCGATTTAAGGTTTCAAATTAGGATTAAATCTTGAAATCTTTTTTCACAGGCATTGCTTTCCATTTCATATTCTCAGAACAAATCTTCTGTTCTTCTTCCAGTGTCAGTTATTGATGTGTGTTTCCTTTTCTTTTTTGTTGAAGGGAGGCTTTTGTTACGGGTCAGACAACTGTTGGGCTAAATAGCCAAGTCAGCGTTTTCTAGAGACTGTGATGTTTTTGACTGGATTGTATGGCTATTTTTTTCTAATAAAAATCTAATTTGTACTGATTGAAGTCAAATTCATCTTAGGTTAAAGTTAACGTCACTTGTCAACAATTTGGATTGTGCCTTTGGATAGTGTCAAGGCAGCCATTGTGTTGCCTTGAGGCTAGCAGCAGTTCCTCCACGTGATCGGCTTGCTGAACGCCACTTGAACTTTCACTCATTAGATGGCGGCGTGAGGTCACAGGCAGCGCGTGACTCATGATTAGCACACAAAGAAGTGTTTTAAACCTTGTGACAGACGCAGGCAGATTGTAAACTCTTGAAATAATACTATTATAAAAAGATATTCAAATGACAGCATACAGTATCAGCATATGTCCGAAAATTAGAGGCTGGCTTGTTTACTCAACTGCAGATGGGGTGAGGCAATCATTGTGAGGTAGTTGGAGTCTTGGTGACTTGTAACTTGGGATTTTTAACACATTATTTTTTTTTTTTATTTGAGTGCAAAACGTCCCATATGCATTTCAATAGCCATCACTTCGACGTGCATTTCTCTATTCACGGGTCAACCCAGTCCCTTCCTCCATGACGAGAGAGGGTTCACTGCACAGGAAAACAAACTTTTTCCACGACTAATTATGTGAGTGAGCAGGAATGGGGGATCAACATCTTGAGATGGCCCTAAGAAATTCAACAACACATTTGAATGTGCAAAAAAAAAATGATGAAAAGTCTAGCTGTAGAAAAATATATTACAGAATGTTCAGACCCAAGTGGCTCTTTGAGAGGGAGGAAAAGGGTAGATAACTTTTCATCTTGATAAAATTACTCCCAGCCAAAAGATAGCTCCTTTTCATGAATGTCGGCTTTTTAAACTTTGTTAATGTCCACGTTTTGAATCTCGCCTCACTCCAGGGTAAAAAAACAATCATAGCAAAAACATTTCCTGTCCATAGCAATGATGTTTAAATTGGAAAAACAAATCACAGTGCTCTATACGCAGGGTGTCAAACATCCAGTTTGTTGGTTAAATCCAGCCCGTTGAATAAATTTGAAAGTGAAAAATAGCTGAGTGACCCTGCGGCTACGTGTTATATTAAGACGTCTCTCAAGCTGTTAAAGGAGAACCAGTAAATGTTTTTTTTATTTCAAAATTGAAAGACTGCAGAGATTTTAATGGCAAAATTTCAAACCCCACATGAAGAATGTTGTCCTACAATGTTTGGTATTGATTCAATAGTTTCCAGATATTTGTGACCTTCTCTCAACTCATTCCGTAACAGTCTTGACTAAAACACAGTGATTTTATTCTGGAACGCTCGCTAAGCATCTAAACAGCAGCAAACCCCAAAGAGGTCAAATGAGTGATGGTGGTTTTGGTCCCTCAGCGTGATTGCGACGACGAGGTGAGGGAAGTCGCTGAGTCGTGTTGACAAGAAGGCAACATAAGAGAGAAACGTTGAGCCGACTCGGCATGAATGACAAAGCGCCAACAATGATGCCTGATGAGAGCATCTTCTGGCTTCCTGCATGCGCTCTTTTGATCATTCAGTTCTTCATTACAAATCACGGCTGTTGTGTGCCACTATCGTATTCTGTCAGAAGAAGAAAAAATAAACTCCAGTCGTACACACAGTGGGCCATTCCAGATTTGGAGAAATTGTTCCCCAAGTGGAATTTCAAAATAAAGTTGTTGTGACCTTACATAACCTATATGACAGAAAACATACATCAAGCTTTAAATGAACCTTTTTGCATGATTTCGTTGATAATTGTAATTATTAAAACACTTTGATTGACTAGATTTTTTAAAAACTGCTCTGAGGTTTAGCGTCTCAACATATGAACATGTGACCCTGTAACTAAAACCTGCAGTGGACCAGAGCACATGTAGACAATCATTCACTCACTTTTGGTGGATATGTGAAAATAGAGGAATGGATAAAATGAATGGATTTTACCATTCATAGATGTGATGTTTCAGATCAAATTCCATCTGTTGCAGACATAACTTTTAATTCATAAACATTATTATTGTTATTATTTACAAATATTTTCTTGCATCTCTGATTAAAAAATGTGAAAATTACTTGATGTGTTTTTAGACGCTGGAATGGATTATTCCATTTTCCTTTTTACTATGAGAATTTTTTTTTTTTTAAATCGGAACAAAGCGTTGGCCAAGCAGCTTCCATGTTCACTGTATTGCAAAGGAAAAACTCCACCACTATCAGTTGGATTTGGTGGGGCACTGCTCTGCCTGCCCCTAATGCAGTATTAGCCCTGTCTGACATCTTCCACTCTCATATGCTATCTTATCGACTATATATTTGGAATTTATGTTAAAAAGAAGGTCAATCCCTTGCAGACTATTATATATTTGGTTTGAAAAACGATTAGTTCTGCTCATGCCGTCAACAATAATTATAAAGACCTTGATGCCACCGTGTCATTTAATTGTCTCGCCAGTGTTTTTATTCGCATCTTTTACTGCAGAGTGAAGGTTAGTAATCTCTGAGCGCTTTGAAGAGAGAACAGTCTGTCTCTTCACCAGCATGTTGGAATCTCCCCAGGCTCGTCACTGTCTTCAGTTATTATCAGTTTTGACACACACCAAAAACTCATTTAGAAATCATAGTTTGATAATTAAAAACCCAACTCATTCCATTCCCGCAGGAAGGTGAGCATGGGATGCTCGCAGCGGCTGCCAACATGCGTGTTCATTCCCAAAAAGTTGATCCTCATCAGCAGTCGCTGGTCGGCCTCGCCCTTTATGCCCCTCTTGTAGCATCAGCTCTTATTTCCATTTCAAAAGCCTTCACACAGATGCAAGTCAAATCCTGAGCAATAAACATGGAGAAAAAAAAAAGCGTAGAGGGGGACAAACATTTTTTAGCCGATAGCACAGCAACAGTGGGCAGTTTTAAAATGAATAAAATCCAACAAATAACAGAGGTGAGTACAAACAAAAACAGCCGGAGATGTCAAAACTCAAAGATGTCCCACTGTGGAGACCCACCAGCAGCCATCATGGATTCTGTGCTTCGTGCAAACTCAATGCATTTGATTTTCGCTCCATGTTATTTTGTTTGTTTGGTTTGAGTGCTGATTGGGACCGAGTTCAGGCATTAGATGATTTGAAAGATACATTTTATACTATGCAACTTCAATCAACACAATACAACACATGCCCTGCAATCATGCGACATGATAACAAATGAAGTTGCGCCTGCACACTCCTCTGTTATTCTTTTGTTTGTCCTTAGTTCTAATCTCAGTATTTTCATCGTGCATGCCGGCCTGAATGCAATGCGTTATACTCCGTTCTTTATCCTCTTTGTATGCCGCACTCTTTCAGCTCCAAAGAATTTGAAGTCTCCCAGTGTCCTGACACTATTGCATTTTTCATTGGTATTTTAAGCAAAGAGTTGTGAGGTCTTAGAAGACGGCTGGCATTAATTCCTCCGAGGTAGACGGATTCAACTTCTCCCTGGAAAGCGGCTTAACACAAAGTTCTCCCCCACCTCCAAATGACTCAACTTCTCACATATTTGAGCACCCCCAAGAACAATAGCTAGACCGCAACACGGGCGCTATTTATTGTCCATGGTATGTTGCACACGGACATTAATTCAATTGAACACAAACAAATAGGGTAAAAAAAAAAAAACAGTTTTGAAAACGAACGAACATGATGATAAAGAATATGCCAATGCCATCATCCACATATAGTATTGTCTCTGTAAATTTTGGACAAATGATTAGATGAGTTATTTAACTCATTCACTACCATGGACGTCAAAGATCTATTTTAACTGCGCTGGCAGTGAATGAGGCAATCAATGCTACAATGACCATAAAGTATGTCACAATGTTACGCAATACCATTTAAACTTCTGCTAATGCCTGCCAGGAAAAGTGCAAATACTCTTTAAACAGTCACATCCATTTATACCATCCATGTTGAACATGAACTGTAGATCTACACGACTGTTGTGAAAAGACTCATGAAATCATTTTTCATCTGTGTGAAACATTTTCTGCATTTGACGGACTAGAATTTGCGACATCGCCACATCGTGCAATTACAATCTTGTTTTTGAATCGCAGCAAAACCAGCGGCTGAGACTCGTCCACTCGTGAAATCTGTGATAGACAGGTAGAGATAAAAGTACCGGGCCGTTCTGGAACCTGCAATGAAAATAATGTCGATTTGATATTACAACCTCTTCAACTGCTTCTCATCATTTTTCTGGGCACTACTCGACTACTTGTGTTTGTCCCACATGGACTAAACTCATTTTAACACCAAGTCCTTGCAAACTCACTCCCCCACAAGGGAGGCACTCTCTCTTTTTGTCAGTGGACATCAGATAGCGCTTCTGTTTTTTGTTTTTTTTCTGAGCCCAAACATTTCCCTCAAACGGCACAACACAGTACACTGAAACCATTTGTCTCTTTCAACTCTTTGGTCAACTGCAGCATCACACATATAGTCGTATCTGTTTGTGACATCAAAGGTCACCAAATGTAATTACAGCTTTTTCTTCTTTCTTGACGAGACAAAAGGAGGCTTTTATTTGAGGATAGGTATTTATTTGGTCAAGTGGATGACATACCCCGGTATTGAAGTTGGGTTGACATCTATTTGAGTGGAGCTACAAATTATATTGCATGATGTAAGTGGAAAATATGCGCTTCACAGTCCAGGTTGGAAGAGGTCTTGGAGTCTTTCAGAGGAATTTCTCCATGCGCGTCACACTGATTCTGGCCAGTTTGGAGATCCAGCGATTGGAGTGCGTGGTGTTGTGCGACGACGTCGGAATAAAACCGCTCTTTCGGAGGAGGGAGATAGCCCCCGTCTGTGGCGAGCTAACATCCAGCAAAAGACGAGCGAAGCCCCGTTCTTTGCAGAAGTCCAATGCCCGCTGGGTCAGCTGGGAGCCCACCTTCCTGCGACGCCACGGGAACGCCACAACTAAGAAGGACATCTCTCCGCTATCGCCGCTCCCATCGGCCGATGATCCTGTCCCCAATCTGCCGTTCAGGATGTCATGATGCTCTTCTTCGGTTTCCCTTCTCCCGGTCATCACCACCATGCCCACCACCCGGGACAGTTCTCCGTCTCCCGCCTCCGCCACCCAGAAGCCATTATTTGGGTTATCCAGATAGTTGGCTTGGATATCAGCCATATCTGCGCTCAGCCTTCTTAGCATGTAGCCCTCGTAGATTTCGTGGCAACAGAAGTAGATGAGCCCTGCCCATGCAGCGCCGAAGAGCAGTGCCTGGAAGTAGGAGCTGCCGCCGAGCACGTAGCCGGCCATAGAGATGCTCAGTGCCACACCCACGTGGTCCGGGTGGCTCATGGACTTGAAGAAGGCCGGGTATATGTTCTCACGAACGCCGTCACAAAACAACTCTGTGACCACACGTTGATCAGAGGGCCGGTATTCCCTGATGTTGAGCTGGACTGAATGAAGGAAGCAGGAGAAAGAGCTCAGCGAGGCTAATCTATGTGCAGCTTTAACATTCTTGCTGGATTTTCTGATATGGAAGCTAAGAACAGTGTTCTCGTTTTACTAAGGCAGTTTCTGTACCAAATGGATGCAAAGAGCAAATGTAAAAAGCACAACTCAAATCAGGATCACAAAGGTTACTATAGAAATCTTTGGATGAGAATAACAAAACCACAAACACCTCACAGAATGTGACAATTATTCCTGAACTAATCAGCTAATTAAAGAAAATTCATCCTAACTTACGGTTGTTTTTCTGGGCCATGATGACTATTCTCCTCCTCCTACGTTTTTCGTGCACTATGAACTTCTCAACGCTGTGCTGGCCCCAAAACTTAAGCTACGTCTAATCAGCCAATCACAGAGGGGATGCAAATTACTCTGAACAAATCCCTTTAACACCTCCCTCCAAACACAAACACACATTGAGATCATCAAATGAAACGGCTGCCTGAGTGGACACGCTTCAAATCAAATAGATCACAGTGTTTGGATGATGGGATGTCTTTCCAAAGTTAATTATCTCAGTTGACGAACTCTGCAGTCAAGGAGGATGAGCACAAATCCCGATTAAATTAAAGCCTGATGTGAATTCAGTGTGTTCGTGCTTTTTTCCTCCGAGAAATAATATTAGCTACAGCCGTGTCCTCCGCCACACTGCCTTTGAACGTATTCTCGTGGAAGCAAAGTTTATATGGTGACATAAACATGGTGGCAGGTCTTCTGATAAAGCGCCCCTCTCAACAACTGCGATTAAAGTCAAGTCAAAAATGTTCTTAATTATTTCTTTGCGCCCCTACTAGTCTAAATATGATAATCTGATCAATTTTGGATTTGTGGAATATGAATGAAGCAGAAAAATCAACCCCTTCTTGTCTCTCGGGGTGGCCATTTTATCTTGTATTGTCACTTACTGTCGACTGAAATGATATCAAAGTGGCAAAGTGCTCAATTTGTGAACATATAACGTGCATGATATCCACAGTTTAAAGCGTTCGTTTGCGCCGTTAAAGAACATTTGCTTCCCGGCCAATGGAAGCGGCTCCTCTCATTGCCTTTAAAACAAGCTCACAAGAGGCAAAAAGTTTTTGACACTGTGGAAACAGAAATAGACAAAGTTGCACAAATTCTAGCCCATCAAATATATTTGTTATGGATATTTAATACAAGTATTGCTTATCTAATGCTAGTCTACAGTTACTGCAGTTATGCCTCATTTAATATTCTAATGCCAGATAAACTTAACATCATGAGGGGATCAAATTCAAACATGTGACTTGTCATGGTAACATGCAGCCACCTAGCATTGTCAAAGTCAAAGTCTGCTTTATTGTCAATTTCTTCACATGCCAAGACACAAAGAAATCGAAATTACGTTCCCACTATCCCACGGTGACAAGACATAGTACACAATATACGTACATACAAGTAAACAACACAAAAAATAAAAACAAGAAGGCACAAACAAAGAATAAATAAGAGTGATGAATAAATAAATAACCTTGTGGTATTAAGGTCAGGTTGAGGGCATGTTATGATGCAAACAGGAAATTTCCACGAAGCTTTCAGAGGTGCATCCCATCTACGGAGACGCCTCCTCAAGGGTGCAGCTTCAGAGATGCTCGTGTGATTTGACACACACTCATACCTGCACTCAGAAATGTCGCATTTGCTGTGCTCCCTCCTCTACTACGGCATGCCTCTCTAAATTAAACCAACTTGCATTATATAACTAACTCTAAAGAACGTTGGTAGACATTTCTTGTTATGGCATTTCACAATGCAATCAATATTTTCCTAGAATGCTAGTGGTTATTTTCCATTCATCCATTTTCACCACTACTTTTCCAATTCAGGGTGACGGTGTGGTTATTTTATGTTCCGATTCTATTTCGCTACTTCACGTTGACCTGTGAACTAGCATTCCACTCATTTCACATTCACGCTATATTTCTTGAAAAGGCCTATTGGCACGCCACTGATGCAATTGAAAACACGGATGACATGAACCACAGTTGCGCAAGCATCATGATATGGGGGCGGGGGGAATATACCACTATGATGTTTGGCATATTCATCTGATACCAGGGATCATGGATCAGTATGAATTAATGAGAATACTGAAGGAGTAATGTGACTTAATACAAATATGGAAATATCCTTCAAACCATGCAGTGTCGCTATCAGCATCTTGCTTCCTGTTCAACAAAGTGGAGTGGCCAGAAAATGTGATGCAAAAAAACAAAATACTTTGTATTGGTGCCGTTATCCAGTGTTTTGAGTTTGCACATGAACACGTCTTCCCTTTTCCTCACTCGCACGCACGCACACATACATACATACATATTTTTTTACATTCATGCATGAGACAGAGCAGCTAGAACTTTTGGGCACAGTTACTTTTGAGTGGTCACAGGTTAAAAAAGAACATTCTACGTTGATTACCTGGCTATGATTCCACGAAATCAAGACGCTTTCAAACAGTCAACCTGAATTTCTCAATTTCTTTTATTGGAAATGAGCCGGAAGTACTTGAGGGCTGATTGGTCATTGTCACAAAACCAATTCAGTTGCTGTGGAAACACAACTGGTCTGCTTGGTATGCTTGTCACACGATGGCCGCATTAAGAGTCTAAAGCATTAAATTCCTCCTCATAAGCAGGCATCATTTAAACACACTCCACACAACTTCAACTCCAGCCCACTCGCTTCCAAACTTTGAAATTGAACCTGACGTGTCTCCAAAGTGCTTACGTGTCGTGCAAAAACAGCTCACAAATTTCCATTTAGTCCAAACGTCTTCCATTACTTTATGAATGCATTTCTGCATGTGCAATAAAGTGGCTCAGTACTGATGGAATGCTTTTATCTGGGAGTGCTCATCAAACCAAACGAAGTTGGATCACCCATGCTTTTTTTAACTTTTCGTTTTTGTTGTGTATGAAGGACTTGACATCTTGTTAGTTTCTTTGATGAAGAATTTTCCCTTGGCACAATTGTGCACAACTGTGATTCTTCGGGGTGTGCCCAGACAAAAGTGAGACGCGATCTCACCTCAAAGTGAGATGCTCAACTAATCATCATCCTTGAAATAAGAGGATTGCACGCAAATGCGCACTCTCTCAAGAGGCTAGCGAATATGTTTAAAATTCAAGTGAATAAATCAGAACACCGGCGACAGGGAGACTTACGGCAGGACAGAAATACAGGAGAACTGCTAAGGCGAGGATGTACTGACGCACTAAAAAAATATCGCCAAGGGCTGCATACAGAAAAATAGGCTAAAAGGGACACTTTGATATTCAGCACCCTTGATCCATTCTAAAATCATCAGTGTACATGCAGTGAAAATAGTCATTTCCTTCTGACAATTTTCCATTTATTAAGGCATTACAATAATTGGTCACTATTTTAGTTGTACGTTTTTATGTATTTTATATCAACAAGAAAATAAAAAGTATTATTTGTTGTCGTAGTTGCCATTTCCCCAGGAGGGTGTGGATACATATTCATATAAAAATGTGATGTCACTGTGATTGAAATCTTTTTAACGGTATACAAATTAAAAAAATTGGGAGGTCAATGATGTTGATGAAAATCTTGTCAACGGAGATATGGTAAAGAATACCAATACACAAGATTTCATCTTTTTCATCCTCGTTAATGTTTACATCAAAAAGATGGAGGGTCTTTCACCCAGAGTCAGATGGGATAGGCTCCAGCTCCCTTGTGAGTATAAACAGCTTTGAAAATGGATAAATGCTATATTGGAAGACATAAATGTTGACCACAATAAACGTGAGATCCTTTTAAAAGCTCTTAACTGTCACGGTGCAAAATAGAGAATAACTGCAAATAATCCAGAGTTTAAAAAAAAAATAAAAAAATTCCATGGTGCGCTTAGATATGCCAGGGCCTATGTACAAACTCACAATTTCACGATCACATAATTGTTATTGCTTCTCTACCAAGTGAGTCATAATAATCGCTGTCTAGGACAACGTAAGTGCGTTGGACGAGTAGAAAAACTATCCAGAGGAGAAAAAAAATCCACAGGGTGCTCATTCGTTGCTCTCCAGTTATTAGTGATAATAGCTACCTTCACAAATACAAATGAACAGAACGTAGAACTGTGTAATGAAATAAGGGCATACATAAATGGGCTGGAATCCAATTGCTTAAAAAGCAGTGAGACAGTGAGGATGGCGACGGGGGTCTGTTAAATAATCACAAGCCCGCCCTTATTGCTCATAGGCTCGATCACAAAGCTCACCATGACAATCTGAGTGATAGGACGTAAAGACTTTGAGGATTTAAGGTAAAGTGTGGGACACAAACCTGATGTTTGCAATCATTTAAGATTTATAAGGCACACAAATGTTGTAACTTGAGGTATTATGTTTGGGACTTTTATTAGTTTCACAATAATGAGTTGAGTCCCTTTGCTTCCTTGGACGCTTTGCAGGGATGTCGTTCATTTCATTACTGTCTATCACGTTGATCAGCCAAGACTGCAAAGACACGTGCTACTGCAGCATTAAGCGGTACAACAATAAAGACAAAGTCAGCCTGTGTGTGTGAGTGTGTGTGTTTGCAATTAAGATGGGCAAGCGCCCCGGGAACACTGCTTTCCCCGAGCTAACAGCCTGCGGTTTATTTAAAGATTTCTTTATCTTCATTTACGAATGACTAGAAGTAGAAATCAAGGGAAGTTTTTTATTCCCACAATAATGCTCCCTTAGAATCACATCCCCTGCCCTGTGTGTGCAGCATAATGTTGGATTTCCATTTCCACAACACAAATAAGCAAGTTAGTCATTATACAAAAGAATTGAAAAGAATTCTATGAATATCATTACCAGTGGCTAAATTTATTAAAAAACAATTTTGGACATACTGTAGCACAGCAACTTTGAGGAGAGTATTCAGAGTGCAGAATAACTAGAAGATGCCTGACGAAGAGGGCTTCAGGTAAACCTCCCAACCATATACCGTATTTTCCGGACTATAAGGCGCACCTTCAATGAATGGCCCATTTTAAAACGTTGTCCTTATATAAGGCGCACCGGACTATAAGGCGCACCATTAATGCATCACGTCAGATTTTTAATCCAAATCAAATGTTTTATTTCAACTTCAGACGCAACAAATTACTTTATAATCACACAATAATGATCCATAGTCTTTTTGATTCATGATTCATAGTCTTCAGCGGGCCACTTATGATTGATTTCATGACACAATGCTTCGGGCTAGTTTAAATTTAGGAATTTGGTCCATATATAAGGCGCACCGGACTATAAGGCTTTTGAGAAATTTTTATGTTTTTAGGTGCGCCTTATAGTCCGGAAAATACGGTACTGTAAGTCTGTCACAAATGCTTGGTACCTAAAGGGACAGACCCGATTCATTCATCAGCTTTAAAGGCTGGTGTTTGGTAGCATTTCAGGTTTTGTGGAATTGTAAATGAAAACGCCATTGACAAAACGTACTCCATATGTAAGGCATGTCCAACAAAATTCAAATGTAGCTACATGCAAAATTACAGAAGCGTGGCGTTTCCAATGTTCCAGTTAGTACATTCAAATATGATATAAGTTTGAACATGATTACAGGTATGTTCAAACGTTCTCGCAAATACGTTTGAACGTTCTTGCAAATACGTTTGAACGTTCTTGCAAATACGTTTGAAAGTATTAGCCAGCTAAATGCACAAGCCAATAGCCTTCCCTTTGAACTGGCTGTAATAGAAAAGGGATGAATTACAAAACTTTTGAATTTTGATGCAAAAGTTAACTCTCATAACTTTTCTTAGTGACGCTGATGTTAATGATAATGCGCAAGCATTTGGTCAGTTCACATCAGCAAAGCTGATGACCTCTGGGTGGCTCCAGCGAGCCAATCTAAAAGTCCACATGTTGCTCCTCAATATTCCTCAGACGGCATTTACCAAAGAAGAATGAATACTTTACATTCACCCCGGCAGGATTATGTTCTAGAAAAGATTTTAAAAAGCAGATCAGTCATATTAGCGCCACGCCGACTCAGCTCTGCTGTCAGCCAATTAGCCTCAATTGATGTTGCAACAACATGCGCCGTCGTCATTCTCACACAAGGACTCACTTTTACAGCCTAATAGTACGCTACAACCGAGGGATAACAAGGACGAATTATGAGTTGTTTTCTCTTTTAAATCAAATTTTCCAGTCAGCATTGTAAAAGCATCTGCAATGTGGCTGTAAAATGTTTGAGATTTGCAAAGTGGTGACTCGGTATGGTGCTGTTTTTCCTACAAGACGGTGCATATTATATTTAATTTCAAAACACAATTTGAAGTTTCTATACAACTTAATTATTTGGATAAGTATAAACACAGTAAACAAGAAGCAGTTTGTCTTCCAAAAACACTCGTGCGGTGATGCGTGAAGAGGAACAACACATTCTGGTAAAAGACATATGACGACTTTTGCATGTTAACCCAATCGAAGGTGTGTGCTTAACATGGCCGCCTCTCAGTTGAGGTTATGGGTTTGAATTTCCTTCCCGAGTGGAGTTTTCATGTTGTCCGGATGCTTCTGTAGGTTTTCTCCGGGTACTCTGACTTCCTCTCAGATCCCCAAAACGTGCATGTTAGGTTCAGTGAAGACTCTACATTGTCTATAGGTGTGAATGTGAGAGTGAATGATTGCTGGTTTATATGTGACCAGTCCAGGGTGTACTCCTAGCTAGGTCCCAGCTGACCCTTGACCTTAAGAGGATGAGAGCCTCTGTATAGAAAATAGCTGAACTCATTTTGCATTCTGTAACATTGCTCAGTCAGGCTTTTATGAAGAGTGCATTATGGATGTTACATCAGAAATAATGATTTGATTGACAAAAACACTTTGCACTTTATTTCCGTCTACATTAAATCAGATTTGGGACAGTTGATTTTTGAAAACCAAAGTGCTCTCAGCCAAACAGTGTCGCAGGCTTTAAAAGAATTTCAACACCGTCAGCTAATGGAGGTCTAATGGAAAATGCATATACAATAACTATCAATTCTGCCCTGTTCCCACTCAACTGTATTTACGTAAAAGTAGTCTTGCTTTTATTAAGACTGCTCATGGGAAATTATATTTCAGTAGTATATAAAGAAAACAGCAATTTCACTTGTCCATGGAATGTCACTTAGTGTACACATTATGTGACCTGGCCTTTCTTCTAAAATGTCTGTCACCAGATCACAAGTAGTCAATAAATCCAGTTTATAATCTGACTTCACTGTAAAATGTCTGGCCCATGGTCACCTTTTCATTCAAAGCGTGTGTAATTTAAATCCTGATTCATAGAAGTTATTATATAATTTGATCAACATTTATATGCTCAAAACACTGCCTTGGCCAAGATAAAATAAAAATTAAAACTGCTGTCTTAAAAATTGGACTGACCCAGGAAGGTGGGTCAAACTGACCCAGGAAGGTGGGTCAAATTGACCCAACGTTGGGTTGTTTTGCACTGATAAAACAATCATTTTGGGGGTTGTTTTGTACAATAAAAACATTGGTTCATGCCCAGTCGGGTCAAATCGACACGTATTACTTCGAGAAGTGATACTATGGCTGCTGACTTTTACAAATCAAAGGTGCAGCATGGAATAAAGAAACTGCAGCATCCTCCGTGGAAATGTTTGACTGTTCTGACATTTGGACAATCGTGCAGGAGCAAAGGGCAAACACAATTGTTTCTTCACTGTAGCGCCACAGAGGAGATCACGTAGATGAGCCAACATTGGAGTACAGAGGTAGGTGAAGAGCACGTACAAAAAGACTTCCACTTTAGCTTCGCTTTTGTCATATTCCAGTTCCTTCAAGGTTCTTTGATCACGTGTTTTGGTGCGGCGAGACCGACTGACATAACTTCTCTCTGGCCGTGGTCATTTGTTTTTCAGTGCTGGGGAAACAGCGACCCGCTGTGGAGGGTCACTGCAAGTAGCATCACTTGCAAAACATTGGGAATATCAATAGATTTATTGAGAAAAACCTCCGATGACCTTGAGTTGATCATTTCGGTTAGTCTTAAAACTCAATTATAACCTGTGTCTAAGGGGATTGTGCTTGATTTAATAGAAGTTAATCAGTATTTTCATTTCTACTACATCTCAAGTATCCTATGAAAACAAACATTAAATGTTTCCGAGTGGATAGTCCCACTGCATGGAAAAATGCCTAACAAGCAGTTTTCCCAGTGCACTTCAACTCAGCTCATCAACATGAGAAGAGAGTAAACAAGATCACAAGGGGAAATAAGTTCAGTCGTTTCCATGCATCTTCTTCTTTTAACAAGTGCTGTGTGGTCTTAATTACAGGTAGTTCTTTATCAGGAATTTGGATGTGGAGCAGGAGAGTGCACCAGCAGGGGACCACTCAAGTGCGATTCACAAGCAGATCAACCAGCGATGTCTACTTCAACTATTTTATTACTCAATTTGCACTTATCTTGTACAATACTGTAGTTGTGATTCATTTTTGTCTTTCTTACCTACCCACGACTGACCCTCATCATTACCATTTATTTTCTACTGCACTTGTCCTCATGGAGCCAAGCCAGCTTTGTGCGAGAGGTGAGCTAAATCCTGGATAAGTTACCAGTCAATCGGAAAGCACATATTTACACATAGATAACACTGTCATCTATGAATCTAAAATGAATATAACATGCATATTTATGTAAAGTGGGAGGAAGCCCGACTACTTGTAGTAAACACCCACAAGCACAGGAAGAAAATGCATAATCTATACCTGAAGGCTGGAGCCAAGATTTGATCCCTGAAACCATTGGATTTAAAATATTTGCCACAAATTAACCTTAAAAAAAGAGAGACTGAATAATATATACTTGAATGGCATTTATTTATTTCATTTTTCCCCCCCATTGTTGATTGTTGTCCTTGAGGTTCTTCACGATAACATCACAAGTCGGGTCCATCTGGACCTTCTGTTTGTGTGTCGAAAGTTCTGTCAAAGTCCTTACGAGGTGTGTTGACAATGTCTCGCCTCAGCTTTCATCCGCCTCCAAGTTGATGTTGTTACCGAACTTGGCGTAGAGCTGCACCTTCAGATCCGACAACAGTTGCTGGATGGTTGACACTCGCTGATCAAGCTCTTTGACCTCCTGCTTCAATGCTTCCTGCTCACACAATCAAGCCACTTACAATTACACACAGTGGACGATTCAAAGGCCTGTTCCAAAGAAAAATTCAGTGGCTTTTGTTTTCCAGTTCACTGCTTATTTTCCACTTCATCGTCTGCCAGGGCTGTTGTTATTCCCGGTCCCACGGTGCAGAATGGTGACGTCTTTTGCCTTTTAATTACGTAAAGTCGGATAAATGTGACCTCTCAGTTCAGAGAGATGTGTTTCGGATCTAGGACCATAGATGAAAGTGACCCATGTTGGACTTGAAACAAAAAATCAGCACATAATAAGATAAGGAAAGACAAGTCTGTAGAACCCAAGGAAAACTTCAGTGGCGTACAACTTCACTGTATCATAATGAGAGTTGCCTCTTGCATTTTGGTCACCTAAATAAAGAGAGTGAAAAACCAGAGGCGCTACAAACTATATCCAAAGTTATACCTTTGTTTTTAAATGAGTACCTCTCTGACAGTGTCAATAAGAACCGACCATTATATTTGTGTATGTTTATTCCATCATGTTTAATCCTAATTTATTGATTTGTGGTTTTTAACCATAAACTCCCTTCACTGATTGGCTGGGAGAATTCACATGGTTCGGTTTGGATTAGAGTAAAACGTTTCTTACCCTGCACAGGTATAATTCATTTTTTTTACTCATGCAAAACAACATAAAGATGTTGTTTTGTATGAGTAAAAAAAAGAAAGCATAAAACATAACACAATCAAAAATCACAGTTACATTCAATCAATGGAAATCATTTCATACAATGCATCAACTTGATAAGCATAGCGTGGTGATAGGAGATGTGAAGTGAACCTACCTTGGCAGCCTCCAGCATCTCTTGCGATTCTTCCTGCGTGTGACTAATGAAAACGTCACCGATTTGATAAGGGATCAAAAGTGAGTCATCGTCAAACATTAATAGGTCGTCGCTGGCGTCCTCCAAGTTCTGCAGTGATTTCTGCAAGGCAAGAGAGCACATCAGTGGTGGGAATCACAGACAAACTCTCAATATTAGCAAACCTCACCTTCTTTGCCTCAATTTCTTTATTTAGCTCTGCCATTCGATTCGTGCTCCTGGCAAACTTGTTGATCTTCTGCTGGTCTTCAAAAGTGACATTGACATCTTCGACCCCCTAGGAGTGAGAAATGCAGGTTGGTGAAGTCAAACACAAGATACACGCATTGTTGAACTTGCATAATAAATTGTAATTCTGTGATTAGGAAATATTCTGGAGGTCTCAACATGCACAAAACTCCATTTTGATAATCACGCATGCCCTTGAGAAAATGTATGTATTTTAGGAGTCTACAATGCAACACCTCAATTCATAAATTAGTAGAACTGCTACGATTTTATTCTACTGCTGTGTTTTTCGTTCCTGTAGATGTTTTCGTTCATGAATTCAAACGACACGGGCATGGTATTACGCTACCTTTTCACCAAAACCCAGAAATTACAGACACCTACAGGACACGCAACCCAACTGAGAACAGAATGAAGCGAGATTGAACTCTGCAACCGCTATTAATAGGTGAATCTGAACGATTTAACAAACGTATTGCATTGTCATTTTGTTCATTCGTCTGTTTGCTTATTTAAAAAAATGAGAGATCGTTTGAGAAACGAATATGCTATCCAACTAATTACTAATAAATCGCAGAATAATCACGCAGAATGACTGGCGAGGTAGCTAGCTGCTACTTAGCACATGCTGCTATGATTGAAATGAGGGTGTGACCGCGATCAAAAACCATCGGAAGCGCGCTCTTACAGCACCGACAGTTTAATTTACAAAACACACAACATCTATACAAAAGCGGTAGCATATGTTGGAGACCAGAAATAGTCTTTTAAAATCAACTTACGGGTGTTGATTTTATGGTTGCAGCCATCTTCAGTTCTTCGTTGAAACAGTGGGGAAACGAGCGCCAGGATGAAGCTAACAGCGCCCCCATGCGCCGCGGTAGACCACATTTTCTTTCTCTCTCTCGAACAGAGAAGTGGACACAACCTTACAAGAATTTTTTGTTGTTGCATGAGGCATATTTTGCATTTTCCCACAGTTTAGAACAGTTTCAGGCTGTCTTAATTTCACACTTGGCAGCATGGTATCTGACAGGTTAGTCCACACAGTTCAAAGGTCATGGGTTGTAAACTGCTGGGAAAGGCTCCAGCACACCCATGTACCCAGTGAGGCTAAGCAGTGGCAGAGAATGTCACATTTAATGGGTGGACAGGCACTATTTGGATACAAACGTGTATGAAAAATGTCAGAGGTGTTATTAAATGAGTCCACTGTCATTATATCTCCAGCAAACAGTACCGTGCCCTAACCTCAAATATTTACTGAACATCTGTAAAGAAAGAACACCATTAATCCATTCTAAATGTGCATGCCATCCACAGTAGCACCCCAAATGTCGAGCCCAATCTTTTCCATGATGCTTCGTTGTATGAGCCCAGCAGCATTCTTAGCCATTATTTATTTATGTATTGAAAAAAAATCTTATTTGACACACACATTTACTCCATTTGCCATGAAAAAAAGTGCATTAAATACGTGTTATTAAACACTTTTTTTTAGCATTGTTGTAATTGGCATGTGTCATTGCCACCACGTCTGATATAAAGAGCGCACTCCAGACTGGGGGAATCCAACTCCCACTTTAATGTGCACGCCACAATTGGTACATTGTGCTCAAGCATTCCAACACTTACCATCAATACAGCACATTTTAGGTCCATTTAAAAAGAAAAAAAACATGTTTGTCTTCCACAGTGTGATGTCAGTGTTGGCTTCTGAGAGAAACAAAACAAACGCTAAAGGAACTTTTGTCCCCGTAATCGCGACACATTTCGACAGCTAAAAAAATCAAAGACTGATAAAAGGAAGAAATCGGTTGATGAGCTGTCATCTTGGATGGTGAAAGGTTTGCAGAATTGAGAGGCATTGTGCAATCTTTAACGGGACAATGATCTAATCACAGAGCTCAGTCTTTTTTGATGAGCTCTGATCAAAAAGAGCCCTTACTCACTCTTGACAGGTCACAAACATCTTTGCTTTGAAATGGAATAATGTCACAGTCGATATTTTAAGCCTCATGTCGGTTTTGATTAAATGGAACTGGAATCTTAATCAAATAAAAAAATAAGACAACTGGAATGTCACTCAGCTGAGTGCAGAGCCGCCAACCTTGATTTTGTTAAAAAAAAATAACAACAGGACCGCGGCAGTTTTTACACTGGGGCTGGAAAAATGACTGTAAAAAAATAAAAAATAAATAAACAATAAAGTGCGTGTCAGTTTGGGTTCACAAATCACAGCATTTGTATGTTTGCTGTTTAGCAGTTTTGAGCCACCTTTGAATAGGACTTTTTATGCTAGAGAGCCCTTAGCACAGGCCCAAATAATTTTAATAAATAAATAAATAAATAAATAACAGCAAGAAAAAAACAACAGCATGTGGTTGTTTTTGGTTTGCTTCAATGCGTCTGTAGATGAGGAATGGTTGTCTTGTGCATTTGAGCATCAAAATATGTTGAGATACTCTTCTGCACATTTGTTAAATTAAAGCAGATTTGAAAGTGTGTGGTCTTTATGTGGCTCCTATACATTATATTTCATGTATGTTCAATGTTTGCAGCCGTAATGGAGTCTGTCACTCAAAACCTCGTTACCCATATTATCTGAAAAATACAATTTAACTAAGTATAAAACTCACTATTATTTTTACAACGCGAAGAAGGCTCAAGAGGGCTTGAACTAATCATGTGCTGCTGCTGCACGTCTTTTGGGCCTTCCAGGCAGAAAATCTGATTGATTATTTAAGAAGAGTCCCACCCATCTGCAAGCACACATATAATGATCTTGTCTACAACGGTCGTAGGTAAGCACAGTTGGGCTGAAGTGACGAGTCCACCCCTTTTGACAGGGTGTCACTCTACCTGTTGTCTTCCAAGGGAGGATCTCATTTACTTAGACCTGAAGAGCCGCTTGGGTAAGGCGATTGATTCACGTTACATGTGACCAAATGCTGCAGTTACTTCTGTTCTAATTTCTCTTGGCTTCCCTGCATCTTTTGGTCTTACAGTAAGTATGGGGAGTGAGCATTCCAAAAACAAAGATCCAAGCAAGGTAATATGACAGATGAAGCAAATTCACCTTGGAAACTATTAGTAACTAATAACAATAATACAATTCTCATTATTATAATTTTGGATTATTTTATTAATCATTAATGAGAATAAGTGGTCCAGGTGATTATGATGATTATTCATTTGGTTGTTAGATTGTTATCATAGTCATACGGTAGCATTTAGGAATGCTTACTTGTCTTTTTCACTTGTCATTTGTCTTTTCATTGTTCCATACTATATGTTTATAGGTCAATCAGTGTGATAAAAATGGAGGACTGAATGACCGAGCAGAAAACATTACATCAAATGGACTAGAAAATGAAGGTGAGTTTTTTATATCAATGTTACGGTTGAACTTCAAATATACGTACATATCACAGTTTTGTACGGTTGAACTTCAAATATACATATCACTGTTTTGTTGGGATTTGGAAACACGTTTTTCTAAAAAATGGAAATGGAACATGTATTCTAGCATAATACGAATCAACTTTCATCTTTAATAAATAGGCAGTGGTTTATGTAACTGTAATATTTTACTTACCACATAAATGTGAAAAGAACTTACCACTGTTAACATTGCTGAGAATAAACAAAACATTAAAAAAGAAAGTGCAGAACATAGTGAGTTGCACTCACATTATGATTAAACATTCACCTGTCCAATGAACCATCCTTAATAGCAAATAGAAAATTTGAGTGATCTTAACTAATGGTAAATTCCTTTTATATTCTGTTTCACAATCTCCTTCACAGTTCTTGTTGAGGTTGTTTGTTGCAAAAAAAAGATAAATCAAACTACATTTTATGACTGGATATGCGTGACTATAAAAATTCATTTTCCCAAAAACCTTTGGTTGAATTCCGAATTGTCAAAGGTGCCCTGTTCAGCTTTCGCATTTCTATTATATTTATAATTATAACGCTGACATCGATAGCTGCCAAATTAGATCGTACATAATCATAATTATGTTTTTCCTCGCTTACTTTTCAAAACACATTATGTCTCTATCTGTCAGTGGTAAACAAAATCAGCCTCCCATGCGCAGGATGAATTGGTCCTTTGGACTTTTTAATGCTAGGTAAACAGTGACTGTTTCTTGGACCCTCTATTGTGAACTATAGGCGTAGTCTCTCAAATTGACTATTTAATCTGTCATGGTGCAGTTACTGTCCCTGCAGAGAGAATCATCCAGTGAGATGATGTTTACACAATGGTGATCAGGTTAATCTCATGTTCTTGGGTAGACAAGCCCATGTTTACTTCATGGAGCACGATTCTTTCAAAGAACAGACACAGCATTTGTTATACTCTAACTGATTTAATCATTGACAAATATTAGTTTGAACAACCTTTTAAAGGAAAATGCTAAAATAAAATTAGCTCAGTTTATGATGGACAAAATTTGGACAAAATCCCCATTGAGCTGATTTATTGTAATTCCCCAAAACGGGCTAACTTGTGTGTTCACTCTAAAAGATTGCATATGCTGTTGGTTACAGGTTTTACAAAATCACATTGCCTGAACAAGGTTATATATTTGTATAAACTCCTCCCGAAAGGTGCGAAAAGTACGGTGTGTCAATATTGTCAGTTTGGCAGAAACAGATCCTGGGTGCGCCCGGTTAGTAGATTATCTTACTTATTTGAGAAATCAAGCTTGTGCCTGTTTTTGCAAGGGCAAACCTTCAGCAAATTCACATACATTCAGATGAGTTAAATGAAAACAAAACACAGCTTTAATGGGATTGGTGGCCTCCAAAGAATTATCAGAGCAAAAGATTTCTCAGTCATGATTGTTATGTCACCATTTGACTTTTTTTTATTCTCTTTAGCTGAAGGTTTGACACCAAACCAACAAACCAGCAAGGTTGCAGCATTCAATTCTGACGCAGATTCTGAATATGTGATGATGTACTCGGATAGTCAGCAAGCTGAAACCCAAGTTGTTCCCGAAAAGCCGGCCGCCACCTCTGAGACAGAAGAGGCTGAGAAACCTGAAGCAAAAATGCATTTTTTTGACAAAATATTCAAAAAGAAAGCAGAACCAGAGGCGCCAGTTGATGCAGAGCATGTTGCTGTGGAAGAGACTCATGAGAATATTGCAATAGAAGCAAGTCTTCCTACCACAGACACACAGCTGGTGAGTATTTTCACTTTTATGGTTAAGGAAGGGACCAAGAGTATGGAGATTTTGGTTGGGTTGGGGGTCAAGACCAGGTTTTAGAGTTTGTTTTGAAATGGGATGAGAATATAATTCTGATAGAAAATTTTGGGCCCAGGTCTTAGGTCAGGCGGTTAAGTTTCTCGTGAGTTCTGGCAAAGGTTCTAATATGAAACTCTAAAAACTAAACCACTAATATTTACAAAATATAAAACTTAAATACACTCTTTACTTAATTACGCTCCCAGTGGAGGAATTTTAAAGACTCCTTCAGTGGACAACCATTGTTGTCGTACGGTAAGTAAAGTAAGTTTTTATTATCAAGCACAAGTTTAAGTGCTCGTATTGCCCCTAAGGTTTCCAATCAAAAGCAGCATATTACTGGAGTTCCGGTCACATTAACCAATCAGCGCCAAGATGGTTAAAAAAGTGACGTGTCCGTATCACACTTTCAACCATCTTTCCGGATATCGTGAGGCGCTAAGCTAACTTTCTCTGTACAATGTCAAACAATCACATAGCCTCTCTAGTGTCTAATGTTATACATGAAAATCAAACTATTTGTTTATGCAGTAAGATTTGCCATTTACATCTTCAATAATATGCCTCTGAAATCAAATACATAAAGTGTATTTTAATCTGTTGCACCAACTCCTATGAAGTTACAATTTATGGGTCAATATACGTACATCCTGCTCAAAAACATGGTTATTATTTGTCCCAGGGTCAAACGCCAAAGTATGAATCTAAATGTGAATCTTGATTTTCATGATAAAGGAATCCAGTTCAAGCAGAGAAGATGCAGTCAGCACATCAGCACCCAAAATGGAACCGGATTATCTGCATCACCAAGCCGAATCATCCACTCAGACAGAGAGAATAGTTGAATCAGATATTTCAATACAAACAGGAGATGACGCGGAGAGAGCACTGACCACCAAGGTCCTGGTCGGAACGGATCGAGCCAACGAACCGAGTGAATCCGATATTGTGATCGCAAGGGAGGCGATTGAAGAACTGTCGGACAACCAGGCAACAGGGAGCACCACTTTTGACATCATCAATGAGGATAGTGTGTTCAGGGCTGAGAGGGTGGAGGTGACTGGTGGAATCCAGAATCCTGAAAAAAGGAGGCTTGATGACACTCATGACATTGATACAAAAACCCCTGTCAATTATCAGCCAGCAGAATCCATCACTGAGATAGCTGATGAGGTCAACGTGTCTCGGCTTCAGGTTGGAGAAGGCGGCTCAGCGGATGAAACACTTCTGAGTGAGACTGCTGAACCTGAAGTCATCACGCATGATATCACGGGAAGAAATGACATCCCATCAGCCAATGTTGAGCCACTAATCACAATGATGGAAACCATCTCAGAGGAGGAAGAGCATTTGCTTCTTGAAAGACCAAAGCGAGTCTTTGAGAATATTGCTCAACGTGTTGATGTGCTTGAGGATTCTTCAGAAAGAACCACTATTTGGTACAAAGAACTATCAATCATTGACGAAGTTCCTGAATATCATATTGTTAAATGTTTAGCGGATGCAGATGATAAAGACTTTGACACGGCAATGGAACCCAATGCAGAATCTGGCTTTCCTGCAGATGGTAACAAAGAGAAAGCAGTTGCTCTCCCCTCTCAGATCCCCAAATTCAAATCTACTATGCTTCTGGAACCTGCCAATGATGACCACCAACAACAAGCCTACACTGCAGTCAGCTTTGTATCCTCTGCACAGCAGCCTGGCGATTCAGAGCCTACCTTCATGGAGACCATTCACAAGATCGCCTCTGTAGAATCTAAACAGGACATAAAGGCAGTCCTAGGAAGTGTTGATGAAGCTATACCGATCCAAGAATTATCTTCTCAATGTGGAGTCACCAAAGCAGCTTTGCAAGCTGTGGCATATCGCTCGGAACTACTCATCAAAATCCCCGCAGTACCAAGAAAAACTGTGGCGACCAACATTCCGACTAAAGATGACCTACATTTTGAGGAATCTACACAGAAAGAAAATGAAGTAGTTGATGACGATACACTTGATGAAGAATTGTCCTCTGAATTTAATGTCACCAACACATTTGTGGGAGCTGGATTCTGTTCGCAACCACTCACTGAGATCTCAGAGACGAGTAAGAATGAGAATTTTACTCCTGCGAAAGGTTACTTTGAGGAATCTCCACAGATAAAAACTGAGGAAAATACACCTATCCATAAATCATCTCGTGAAGCATCTTTGGAAGCTTTGGCAGAAGACAAATGTCCCAAACCACTTGATCAAATACCTGCAATTTGCAAGCCAATTGTAAAGGATGCTCAAGATGAGATTCACTTGAAGGATTTTACTCAGCTAAAAAATGGAGTAGTCAATAAAATGACGAAATGTGAAGCACAAATAACATCTGAAGATTCTTTGTCAGAAGATGAATGTTTTGAAACACCCAGTGAAATCCCACAAAACTCTGAGCCAACTGTAGAGGAGACCATCATCTCTGCCAAAGACAAGAGCCATTTTGAGGAAACATCTGATGAAGGTGAGATCTGTGAATCATCAAAACATGCACAAGCCGAAAATTCTGCAATCTCAGATGCACCCAAAGAGGAAAATGAAAGCCCTCACAAGACTCAAGGAACGACCGGAATAGAGCCTTTTGAAAATCTTGACGTTTGTACAATCAGTTCTACAGAAACTTTGCAAGCAAAATCATTAACAGGGGGCAATCTGGATTCATGTAACTCAGTTCATGAGGATCCACTAGAAGAGAAGAGTGTTGTCAAAACTGAGGACACAAAACATGATGTTCAAGAGTCTCTGTCCTTAATGGAAGCATTAGATATTCCTGAAGATGAAGCTTGCCTTGGGACCTCAAAGGCTGAATCAAGTGTCAACACAACAGAAATTATGCCTACTGAAGAGTGGTCAGACCAAAAGTTGGAACGCCAGGAACACATGGAAGATTTACTCATGAGGCTGGAGTCTTCATGTACATCTGTTGTTCAAGATTCACCCTACAGACTTCAATATTTTGACATATCTTCATCGAGTGATAAGATCATGGTTCTCATTCAAGTAGCTCCAGAAGAACAGCAATGAAACACAAAAAGTTTTTTTTTTAGAATAATTTAATTTGCTGCTTTGTCTTTGTTATTTTATGCTTTTAAATGTACAGAACACTGCCGTGAACATGATTGCATTTTGACAATGTCAAGGCACCTGTATTTTTAAATAGCTAATTCACTTTGTAATGTAGCAATGTTGACAATAAAATAATAAAAAAAATACCTTGACCAGGCTTGACTATTCTTATTTGTCCATCATGGAGGAATGCAGAAAATTCCCCAACAGAAGGAAGTGCAAAGACCTCCACCAAGACAATAATCTCCACAGAAGACGTCTATTGGTTGGGCTTGAGGAGACATGCACATGTTCAGAGCAGCTCTATTAATGTAAAGGAGCCAACACTGGAGTGAACGGCAACAGATGAGTGGCAAAAGGTTCCGCAGATGACGATTCAGTGAATGAATCTTTCAAATGAGTAAATTTGAATGAACTCATGCTAGTTATTCATCACAGTAAAAAGCACTGCCATTCCCATCGCTAATACTGATAGATAGATAGATAGATAGATAGATAGATAGATAGATAGATAGATAGATAGATAGATAGATAGATAGATAGACAGACAGACAGACAGACAGACAGACAGACAGACAGACAGACAGACAGACAGACAGATAGACAGATAGATAGATAGATAGATAGATAGATAGATAGATAGATAGATAGATAGATAGATAGATAGATAGATAGATAGATAGATAGATAGATAGATAGATACATAGATAGATACATAGATAGATACATAGATACATAGATAGATAAACAACTGCTTGGCTTGCTTTACCCAAAGTAGAACTGACTTTGATTGTTTAACATGACACCACGACAACATTCAAGTAATATCCAAAACAAAAAACATATTTCATAAAACATGGTTCCTTCAAAATACCCAACTAAAATATAAGCAGTGAAATTGAGATATGGACTGCATGTGCGTGACGTGCATTTTCTGTGATCGCTAAGAGCTAATTTAGTATTTTGTCAGGATGCTTTACCAAAATCGTGGTCACAATTTATTTATTTTTTTCATGTCTGTGGCTCTGTAGAATTTGCTGTGATGTTTACAAATTACAAAGTATGTAAGGTCCTTGAAGAAGCCTCATTGTTAACTGAAAAATGCGACTAGAATATTACATTATGTCTGATATGCAGTTGATGGAAGACTGTTGCACATAACATACCTCATGTTCATTGAAGACTAAACAGATGTTTATGAAAGTTACTTTTGTTCAGTGGCAAAATTTTTTTAAAAAAATAATCCTCCCATAATTATCATTAGATTTATCCAAAGCAAGGTATTTGGATTTTCTAACAATTCTTTGAAAAATGACCATCCAACATACTTGAATATCAATGAGTGAGGGGGGAGCATGCACGTTAATAAAAGGGTGATTGTTTACAATGTGCAGAGTAGGCAGAGGCATGGTTGGAATTGTGCTCCCATCTCAATGCTGTGATTAAGACGCTGTTGCACTGCTCTGCTACTGCATAACCCTCCAAAGGCTAATTCTGTGTGATGGTGCTTAGGCGACTGCTAACCAAAACCCAGAGGCACTGACGGAACCAGACGGTGGGAATCCAGAACCAATTGACAACGCTAACTGTCTACCTGCAGAAGACAAGACTAACCCAGAAGAGAGTCCAGTTATGAACTTCTTCAAAAATTTAGTAAGTGACACATTTTAAACCTAAACATGAATAATTTGTATGTTTGTGATATTTTGGTTATTGAATTTTGCTCTTCAATCACCAGAATTGAAGGATTTCATAAAATGTTGATTTGATTAGCTCTTAATCACTCAAATGAACCAGATTATTATTTTTTTAACGCATTCCTTTTGCTAATATTACAAATAAATTGTAACAATGACGTTGTCCGTTGCACAAAAGCTATCCATAACAAATGATGCCCTGATGCACAACAGGCAGCCATTGTGTTTCCTCTTCATCATGCCGTCGTTTGGAACGTGTGGCGTTTTAAAGAGTTACAGTGCCCTCGCGCGATGCTAATCAAGCCTTGGAACATGCGGGAATGTGGCGGCCCATTGTTGGAGCCATCGTGTGAGCTCACAAGGGAGGCCTGTGCAGCTAGAAGTTCAGATTGGTAAAGATAGAGCGAGGGCAGGCCTACGCCATCTCCAGAGCACAATGGCCGCCACTCTGACAGCGACACACTGTGTACACAACATGGCCACCGACAGCGCTTATTTTGTTCGTACTTTTATGAACGACCTTCTTTCTAATGTGCCTTATGTTCAACTTTAACATTTCTAATGTAATCTTTAATAATGTAACACTTGGGCAACCTATTATTCTATTTTGTGTTTTCTTTTTTTTATGACAGAATTTAACGGTAGCTGTCCCTTCCCTTGTTCGGCAGACGACTCCTACTAAAACATCCAAAAAGGAAACTTCTGAAGTCATAACGGATCAGGTGACCATGACACAATCCGACTAAAAATAAATAGTCATAGATGATCACAATGAAAACAAGATGGCATTCTCCATTTTTTTTATTTATGATACTATATCTGTCATTGTTGGTCAAAAACCTTCTGTGTCCAGATTTGTTTGAATTCAAAACTATACTATTGGTTGGTCCGGGTCTGTTGTGGGAGAGTTCAACATTTGTACATGTAATGTTAATTTCACCTGATGACTTCATTAGATCCACTTCCTCATCATGTTGATTTTTTTTTTTATGTTAAACCAGGACTGGGTAATTAATCAATTAGTTTGGATTTTTAGCAGCTTCTGTAATTCAAAGCATGTCCCGCCATATAGCCCAGCCCTTAAAAAACATGGTAACAACTCATATGCATTCATTCATTCATTCATTCATTCATTCATTCATTCATTCATTCATTCATTCAGTCATTTATTGAAATCAACTATAATTGGTTAGCAGAATTTTCCAAAGACTCTGAAAGCCAATGCTTAGTTTTAAATAACAAAGATCAGCCAACGCAGACTAATGGATGTTTTGAGCTGATGGTTAGTATGCAGGTTAAATATGGCAGTTAAAGTAGTTTTCTATTTATTGCCACTAAACTGGATGCATTTTTTACTGATCTACATTAAAATGTTGCCTCTTTTGTTGCAAAACAGCGACAGAGGGAGAAACAGCCAGCGCCAACTACCACTGTGAGCACATTGTTTGTTTCCTTATCAAGCCATTGGGTTCCTATCTGCCTTTGTCTTCGGTCAACCTCCTGCTAAATCTCCTTTATTGAACTCTTGATGGATTTTCAAATCGTCTTGGTTTTAAGTACTCGGCAGTTGTAACATCTGTCCTCCCCATGTTTGCAGACAAACATCCTAACTCAGGCTCTCCCCCAAAGGTTGCACAAGTATCTGATCCTCCTGCCGCCTCCAAGGGAATGTTGATCCCGCCACCTCCTCCTCCAGAGCTTCCAAAACTGGAAGTCAAAGTGGAGCTAAGTGGCAAAGCAGCCAAAGCCTCCACCTCCAAAGAAAAAACAAAAGCTGCGGCAAAGGGCACGGAATCCCCTAAAGGGAAGTCAGCCAAAGATGTCCTGAGCAAATTCTTCCATTCAAAGGTAAATAAACACAATATAAGATTGTGTGCATTAATGCTATTCTAGTATATTCAAAATGTATTTGGTAAAGTTGTCATTCGAACATATTTGGCAAAGTCGTTTGAACATGTTTGAAGTCATTTGCACGTATTGATAAAAATGTTGGAACGATGGGAACAGTTGCAGATGCATAAGTCAATACCCTGTGGAATTATGGGGAAAAAATATTTTAGCATTCGGCCTCCGTTTTACCAATACGTTTGAATGACTTTATCAATTACGTTCAAACGACTTTACAGGTTACGATCGAATGACTTCGCTGCACGTTGGAATGACACAGCCCAGTCAAAAATGTTTACCCAACATTTGTTTATCGTACATTAAACAGGGGTGTGTAGACTTTTTACATTCTCTGAGTGTTTGGTGGAATACATCTCTTTAGGTCTGTGTTCAATTATTTCAAGGAAAAAAAGATACATAGTTAATGTGGGATTTAGTCAGAAGATACCAAAGTCAATTGAGGAAGATGTTATTTGTACTGCATTGTTTTGTTTCATGACAACAAATGTTGTATATGCAGATCATGGGTTGCATACAGTAATAGCAGATGAGTGAGGTTTGCCTTTAACAATGATGATGCTTAACTTAAGTGTTTCAATGTGCTGCAGACTAACAAGGAGACACAAGAGCAAGAAGCTGAAGTAGATCCAATTGTAGAAAAACAGGTAAACTTGTCCAGCTGCTCTCAGGAAGTGTCTGAATCTATTCGAAGCTATTCATGCTAGGCCTCAACTACGTACGTAAAATTAAGAAAAGAAAAAAAAAAACAGCAACAGCAAACGTTAATTTACCCTGCAGGAAACTCCAGTGGATGTGCCCCAAGCAGTTGTACAGGTTAAGGTAAATCACTGAACGTAAATATTTCACTTGTGTCACTTGTGAGAAGTAATCTTTTTATCTAAAAAAATGTTTTCATTTGTATTTGCAAATGAGGCTCAAGAACCTCAGCAGGCAAGAGAAGAAACTCAGATGGTTGTAGAGGAGAAGGTAAAGTAGCAGATGTAAACAAAAGTTTTTTCTTTCTTTAGTTGCAGTAGACTTACAGTTAAATTCAAACTACATTCAAATCTTGCTAGCAGTTGCAAAATTGTCATTTCCCCTTTTGAGAATGTTAAGAAACACAATCGGACAAATTTGTAGGTGGCTTTATGATTCAAGAACAAATTATTTCAAACTCATTCATTCATATCTCATGTTAGTTAGTTAGTTAGTTAGTTAGTTAGTTAGTTAGTTAGTTAGTTAGTTAGTTAGTTAGTTTTGGTGCAAAAATAAAAACCTTTTCCTTTCTGCAGATGACATTAGAGACACCACCGCCTGAGGTAGAAAATGAGGTAATAACCAAGAGGAGTTATTCAGGAACATTCAGATTACATTTATGTGTACCTATTGTGTTATTTTTACAAAGGGTCTCTTGGTTGTATTTAATTGGTTGTATTTAATTGAAATCTTTGCTGGGATTTGGTTCTTTTCTTCCATCTTGTCTCAATAATCCTGCACAATTATTATCTATTCCTCCTCTTTGACCTTCAGGTGTCAACTCTGGTCATTAATTTAACAGTTAGTTTACACGTTTGCTGGCTAAAATGATTCAACCAGTCGCATAAAACTTTATTGAGTCATGACGCATGGGCCAAATCAATCCAGATTTTTGTGCATCCGTGGAAAGTTCTAGGAATTAATTTTATTTTTTGTTAAAATTATTGGGTGACGTGTTCTTTTTCTTCTTTGTGAATACTGCATGAGTCCAAGATAATTCTACTTACACTATTGTCAAGACAATATTCTGTATAGATAAATCAGGGTGTGCTTTTTTTCTATTCTTGCAGGGACTTGGGTCTGGTTTCAAACATTTCCTCTCCTAACAATATTTTTCACTCTTAGGTTTCTACTTTAACTCAGTCCTAGTCGTTATCCTCATAAACTAGCTGGTCATACTTATGATTCTTTTTTGTCTTTCACAAAAGAAGGTGGATCCTTCTAAAGCTGGGACACTGGAGGCCACTGCCAAGCAAGAACCACCACCACCGGTTCAACAAGAAAAGAAAACCCCATCAAAGTCATCATTCTTCTCCTTTTTCAAACCTAATGTAAGAAGCAATCGACAAAACATCTGTTCATTTTCTGATACTTGTGAAAGATGGAGATTGTCCCTGCTGATGCTGAAATTCATATTTCACTAAAAATCTTCTGAACAATGAGACTCATTTGTACTGTGGGATGAACCAAAGCAGGCACGGACTAAATTATGTTGAAAGATTAATCGAAAAAGCGAGCAAACAATCTTACTATGCACCATGATGTGTTGCATTCACTGCTTTCAGGCGAGTGATCCGAAGAAGGCGAGCCCTGCCCCCGTCAAAGCAGCAGATGCATCTCCCACAGTAAAGACCAAAGAGGAGCCCAAAGCTGCAGCAAAGTCATGCGAGGTGGTCATAGACGACAAAGCAGCCTCAGTGGCCCCCAAAGCTGGCGACAGTGCTGCCAATGCAGCCAAGAAGTCAGAGAAGAGGAACTCCATCCAGCTCTTTTTGAAACATCTGGTAGAAAAAAAAACACACACACCAGCAATACTTAGTTACAGGTCCCCACATCATTTATTTAGAGATTAATTCGGAGGCCTTTCCTAACACGTTGCACTATGCTGTGGAATTGTCTCCACTAGATGGCAGCAGAAGCTCATCAGATAATAAGTCAACTTTTGTGTTAACCATAGGAAGGTAGTTTTGTCAGAGTCGCTTTATTTCGTCATTTGCTTGTGTGCAACTTGCCAATTTACATGACCTCGATTTTATTTATTGTATATATATTGTCGTATTACAATGGTCATATTGGATTTTTCTTGGACTGTATAACCAGTCCATATATAATAATAATATAAACAGTTACTCAGTCTATGAGTCATCTCTGAGTGGAACTCAGAATAAACCAATGCGTACAGATGACAACATTGTCAAGATTATCCTTCTTCACATTAACCGGCAAAAACGAGCTAGGCCAGGAGTTGGTTGTATGATTTGTAATCAAACAGTCCAAACATCAAGAGAAGTCTGATCCATTTTCTGATATTCCTCTCTTCAGGGTCAGAAACGTCACTCGACAGATGCCGGGGTCCAGACCGAGCCAGTGACCGTGGCTCCAGCCAAATGAAAACAGAATCTACACTCAAGTACTTCTGTATAGACTTCCTTCTGTGTTTATCTTTCTCGCTGGCTCATGGCAACATTTCACGGAACCATCATATTAATAATTGCTTGTTTTTGTCAGTTTAGCAGTTCAAAGGTCAATACGAGGGGGCGAAAAAAATGAAAGTGAATATGAACTGCGAGTGCAGGTAGTTTTGGGATGGTTTGCTTTGTGACAATGTGGAGGAGGTCAACATTTGGTCAAATCAAAGACTTGAAATGAAATTAGCTTTGTTTGTACTAACAAACACCTTTTACGGGATCCACTAGCACACTTTACTTTTTGTTGCTGGGCGGCAACAGAAATCTTTCTCTTAAATGTGTATTGCGCTTGAGAAAATAGCACTTCAACATTCTGTTATGTTCATGTGAGATGTTCGTACATATATTGACCCCACCTACTGGACACATGAGATATATCACAATCGTTGCTATGTCTAGGAATAATTGCAAGCTTTGAAAATAACAAATTCATGTGGGAATGAACTCTATAATATAATTGTCAATGTGCAAATATGTGTTGTGCGACTGACACCAAATCAATATGAAGTTGCCTCTGAACTGTCAAGTCATGGTTGTCTTGTGGCATGTTCTTGTGTGATTAACATTATGTTTTTGTCTGCTTCCATTAATGTGTTTATGTGTAAGTTACTTCCTGAAGACAATAAAGAGATTTGTCGGTTCTTGCTCATTGGCAAATGTTCATACAGAGAAGCCTTCAATAAAACCCACGATGAGTCCTTGGGTTTGAACATTATTAAGAACATGACGCGTTCATGTGTTTGGTGAACTTGAGGGGAAGTGTGATGCATCAATCACTTTCTGTAAATTCATAGTCAGAGTTGGATTTCGTTTGGATTGCTGACTGACAGCTGCAAGAAAACAGGAACTCTCACAAGGAGGTATTTTATTTAGCTGAGTTACTGGGCTACATAGAATAGAATAGAAACCTTTTATTGGCATTGTACAACAATAGACAAACCGGATGTACAAGAAAATTGCAGAGTCTTTAAAGGTGCTGGTTCCCGGTATAAAGAAATATACGTAAATAATATAAAATAGTAAATAGTATAAATAGAGTAAAGTAAGTAGTTAAATACCCCTAGCTGCGTTCAAGGGTAAAATCTAGTACAAAAATTTGGATCCAGTGCAAGGCTTGTTTCACCTGTTTGAGAATTTGGTCACATCATTATTCCTGTCACATAATCGTATAATAAATATAATCTCATTTATATGTGATGTAAGATGTTTGAACCGAGGCCCCATACATAGTAAGCTAAAAGAAAAGCCTCGACTCGTCTTTAAACATTTATGATGTCATCGCCCATGATTAACGGGCCTGGTGTGACATCTTTGGAAGGATGCGTTTTAGAGCAGCATCCTCCGAGCGGGAGGCGTTCAACCTCCATTAAGTGGTGAGTCACAGCCCTTGCAGCCATAACTCACACCGCTCTTTTGTTCTCAAGGAGACTTTGCTTGCGTTACTTTGCGTAATAGGTGGATCACTTTCAATTTTGCATCAGTGTAATTGCAGAGGCAATGACGGAAAAGTGAAGACATCGCCTGGGTCGTTTGACACACTCCCAGCTTTATGATGAAACAAGTGGGAGGGAGCTGGAGTTGAACTACTTAGGAAGTGGTCACAAAACAATACTGCTGCATCATGTGACCCGAGATTCTTTGAAGTTTCTTAACCCCCAAAAAGCATCTGACTGAGATTTTAGCATCCACCCATCTTATGGAGATCTGGAAGAACAACTTTGCGTTCTGACAATCATGAATGAACAGCAACAGGTTCAAAACAGCAGGCGGAATTTTGGGGGGCATTGTTATGGAGATGATCCTCTAATGCAGGGGTGTCAAACTCATTTTTTTCGCGGGCCGCATTGTAGTCATAGCTTCTTTCGGAGGGCCATTATGACTGTCAACCCAAATAAATTTATGAGCACCTCATATTATATACAGTAAAAGCTACAAAAGAAACTGACAAATAACTCGTTTTCAAATCAAACTGGTCAAATATTTAGAAAAAAGATATTATTAAAAGTGAAGACAATTTGCAATTCTAGTAATAACACGCGAATTTGATGCACAATTTGTCTTCGCGGGCCACATAAAATGATGTGGCGGGCCGTATCTGGCCCCCGGGCCTTGAGTTTGACACCTGTGCTCTAATGTGACAACAAAAGGCAATCAAAGTTATCAGTGAAACCTTTTGAATGCCTAGAAATGATCCTGGAGTCTGATTTAAAGTAACATTATACACTGTTGAACTTACTTTCAAAAATTATTCTTGAGGAATGTAGAGAACTAAAATACAGCAGATCATATTCTTACTTAAAGCAATTTAACTTTTTTTTTCTAACAGTCAGAATGAGTTTATAAATTAGACATGGAGCTAAATCTCACAAAACATGTACAATTATAAACAGAATAAAACATTTTATATAATTTTTTTAATTGTTTGAATTATTATTAGAATTGAAACCAAATTATGTGCTGTGACTGACCGGTGACCTCGCTTCTCGCAAAAGTCAGCTGGGAACGACTCTGCCAAAATAAGGACAAGCACTGTAGACAATGGCTGGATAAGAATTATAATTAGAATTGATCCAACTAATTTATCTTCTCATTGACTGAAGGCGGCTGTACTAAAAGCATTTACATGATGCGAAATAAATCAATACCATCATAACACTCATCACTGAAGGCAACAAATAGAGAGAAAACAAAGGAGATAATTAATTCCTCACAGAAAGTGCAGCATTGATGTCATGAGGGAGTAAAGGTCTCTTTGCATAGTTTTTGATTTGTATTATTTCAGTAAAGGGAGTTTTTTTTGCTACTTTCATTCTTACCGGTTGGATGTGTGACAGTTTGTGATTTATTGTTTGATTGATGACATTCTCTCTTCCATTTGTTATGCAGGATGATATAAATGTCAAACCCAGTTTAAACCATCTAACTGCATATTTACGTGTTTCTATATTATCAGGTTCAAATCTCATTCATTGTTTTGCATCTGCAATTCTCAAAGGATCCAGAGGTCCGTTCTGAATTCAAGAGAGCGTTCTAAATACAAAGGAGTTTGAAATTTCAGATTTTGAAGGACGTATTTGAAAGCCTTTGAGGAAGCCCACCAATTCTTCTCAGGAGTCCAAAAAGGCAGGTTTGAAAATGTTTCCAGTGTTTGGCACCCCAACAGCTAGTATTATGTAGAATACAATGGAGTCTACAAAGGTGTGTATGGAGATCTCATACGATCACTCTCTTTTTGAGTGGCCATTATGAAAGAAGGGGGGGTTGGGGTCATGAAACTTGGAGAACAAAGAGGTCAGCTGCTTCTGACAAGTCAGGACAAAAAACACATGACCCTTTGCATACATTGATTTCTTATTACCATGAATGCTAACTTTGTTGTTGCTGTATTTAACTGGAAGTAATCTTTTTATGCACTTGTTAGAAAGTCAAAGATAAAAACAACCACTCAAATAAACGTAAACAATGAGTCTGTATCAATTTGTACAACTGAATGCTAGCTATATAAAGGTCATTAAAACAACATTTGTTTTGCATAAACATATGTCAAACATGTGAGAAAAGCCAGGAACTAATAGACAGAGTTGTTATTGTGTAACAGAATCTGTGAGATATTTTTTATAACAACATCAAATAAACATATATAACATATACATGACAAGCGGACAACTTATGGTCAAATGTTCCACCTGGCAGCACATTGAAATTTGTTTTTTTTTATTGCATATGTTTTCAAATAGTGGATAAAGTTCAATACTGTACACCAAAAGCCATTGATGTTTCTTCCTTGAGTCACGTTAAGATTGGTTTGTATTATTATTATTCTTGCTTGACCCATTTGGTGAATATTACTGTACATTATTAAAGCAAAGTGCTTTTCCTTTGTGTGCCTGGTGCTCACTGAGCCAATGTATAGCTTTTGTATTGCAGCACATTATATTTATATATTTCGGTAAGACATGTCGAGTAAACTACAAATCTACTGTTCATCCAGTGAAATGAAAATGGTCGCCAACAAAACATCTACTCATGTACTTTGGGCTCACACATGCTCTTTGTTATACTGTTCCTCAGCTGGGCGAGCTTTCACAAAACGCTCGTCTTTTTCTTCATCCTGGCTGTGTTTAGCTGAATATACTCATTGATTGTACCATTGTATGTATGTGGCTTTTAAACCGCTATCAATGCCTGCTGTCTGGCTGCTTTGAGGGGTGGAGGAGGGGCTGCTTCTTTCACATTGCTCCTTCTTTACTGTGTACAGTATCTCATGAAAAAAAAAAAATGCTTCAGATTTTATTCCCACGACAAAGCTGTAACGCTTCATTCAAACCTTCCACATGTTATATTCCCCATTATCACCAGGTTAACTGATTTGTCATTATTGAAGCTCGATGTGAACTAGGAGGAAGCTGACTCACTCACTCAACCTGCTTCTGCAAAAACTCCTCCTCATGTAACTGTGAAAAAGTTGGAGGTTGCCCTTCCCCCACCACCACATGGTGCCTTAAGAAGAAGAAGAAGAAGAAAAAAAGAAGAGGAAGAGGATCAAGCAGCAGCGCTTTAAAAGGTAGTTTACACCAACTTGAATGAAAAGTTGAAGAAAAGTTATCAATGCACACTTTGTGACAATGCATTTAAACATGTCGTTTATGATTTCTGCAAATACGCCAAATTTGACTGTATGGAGCAGCGATGGGTGTGTGTGTGTACTTGAGCAGATACAAATCAAACGTGATTAGTTGCTCGTTCGCAGCTGATGAATATTGTGACGTCGACATGGCAACGAGCACTGTGACTCAATTGCAAGTTTATGAAACAAATCATAATAAATTGCACGATCCAAAGTTCTTGCAGTTATCTGTTTTACTTTCATCTCAGCTGTTCGTTGCAACCACGTGACAGTCTTCTTCAGAGGGAGGACGCGCGTGCGCGTGAGGTTAGGTTAGGTTAGGAAAGGAGGAGGAGGAGGAAGGGAAGGAGGGGGGGGGGAGTGTCGTGCACGCGCCTCATCTTCTCCCCAACGGCTGACTAAAATGATTGAACAATTTGTTGGGGGCGGAAAGGTGAGCCGAGCAAGACAGAGGGCATCAAAGTAAACTTTGAAAAGATCACCCCTCGACAAAGGTAAAAAAAACCTCAACAAAAACTAAAGAACTCGGTGCTATTAAACCGGAAACGGGAGAGGAGAGTGCTTCGGTTATTGTTTCTTCCTTCTTAAAAAAGACAACTTGTTAAGTCGTTGTTTGGAGCCTGAACGCACCACAGATACGCCCAAAGTAAGTACACGTACTGCAAAAAAGTTTGTCTTTTGTAATGTATGTGAGATGCATTGGATTCAGGAAACATTACAGCGTGTTGCACACCAGAGGTAGATAATAGAAACGTAATAGGACGTTTCTTAACAAACGTTTATTCTCGGGACTCGAATACCGAATAAAACGTAACAATGAAGACATCTAGGGCAGCTTCTCATTGAAGAAGATGGCTATAAAGTGAAGTGCGCACACTAAAGTGTGTGTGTGTGTGTGTGTGTGTGTGTGTGTGACAGTAGCAGTGTTGTTCACCTTGGACGTGCAATAAGAAGAAGGAACAATACGAATTTGTTCGCTCCTGCTTGTGGGGGGGGGGGGGGGGGGTGTTTATTGTGAAGCGCATGATGTGAATGAATACGGTAATGTGAATTATGTGCGCTTGTCTAACCTCGTGGAGCTTTTCAACGGGTTTTGCTTCAAATTGGTGACGTCATACCTTAATTGAAACATCACTGGGTAAGTGATTTTGAAGAACCATCCAAGACTCTGCATTACTTTGTAAGTTTTTACATGACCCCCACCCAGCAGTCATCAGAAGTGGCTCATATTCAATATCTCCACTTAGGTAGAAAAAGTACAGATGCTTGTCTACAAAAAAGACTGGTAAAAGTATTTCTGGTTCTTAAACAAGAACGTACACTCTGAAATGTAATTAAGCACAAAAATACAACTGAATCTTTACTGTTCTATTATAAACAATGCCAATTCTGAATTAAAAAAACAACAACATGCACATACAAGATTTCCCTTTTATAAACCTACATACATAAAGCCAATGATGACAACTGAACAAAATACACGGACACCCTGTCCTTTCATCTGCTAACTCCTGAAGATTTGGGTCAATCAATCAAACCGACCATCAATCAATCAAGCTCTCCAGGACAGTCAATTGCCATTGAAATGCGAAAAAAAGTAACAACACTTTTTTGACAAAGGAGTAGTAAATACTGATCAGTTTTCAAATGTTGAGAGTAAATGTACAAAGCCGTCAGAAAAAGAAATGCAATACTCAAGTAAAGTTTGCATACCTGAAAAATCTGCATTGATTACGACGGTAACTCATTTGTGCTTTGTTGCTTCCTACTACTGGCGGTCATTTTTAATCACAAAATCAATCAAACACAGCTCGCAGGCTCAGATATAACAATACAGAACTGATTCCTGCTACATTTTGTAGAGGTTTGTTGCCATGGCCCAAACAAGAAGCCTGCCATTTAATTTCCACACTCCAGAATTGTAGTGAACTCGAACGTGGTCTGCGGACTAGCAGGAATTAAAAATGCGCTTGTGTATTTAAAAAAAAAAAAATTATTTAATTTTCCATGACCCTTATGAGGATAAGCGGTTCAGATTATATTTTTTATTTATGGAAAGGGGCTCAACTAGTATAGTATGTTCTACACCCACAGTTTCTGATCAACTATCTAATTTGATTGGTTCGGACCACATTACAACATAAAAACAAAGCGGAATCCCCTGTTTTGTGAAATGTTAGTTTGCAAAAGCTGTGCACTAATGGGTGGTAATTTCACTCATTTGAGTGGGCATGGAAAATTGATAATAGAATTATAATTTGCAGGTTTAGGTTAGATGATGTCACTGGAATTGGCATTCTGTTTACAAAACAAACAAAATAAAACAAACAAAATAAAGTGAGCTCCTATTAACACCAGTATAAGCATGGCTTGTAAACTATTTCAAATATACATGCTATATATATATGCAAAAACAAACAAAAGCCTTATACATACGTGTACTGAATATTTTATCAATGAAGTGTACTTATAACAAATTCACCTGTAGTAATTAAACATGTTTACATACATCTTATATATATTTATGATAACACTATATTTTTGAACCAATTCACACAAATGATGCTAACCACCTTGAATAAAAAGAAGAAAAGAAACTTAATAAAGGATGAGCTATACTGTATGATGACACTGGTGTCTAGGTGCTATGAAAAAATGAGCCTGTTAACTTCCTCAAACTTTATGTTCAAATTCTTTTCCCTCTTATGCTCTTCTCTTCACTCTGTTAAAGCTGCCACAAAGAAGCCACAAAAGCAAAGAAAAAGTGCAAAAGACTCCCAAGTTTAGTGTGAGTTTCAGTTTCTTCAAGAAATTCTGGTCACAAGTCAATGATGACTGCAGAAGTTCCACGGTAAATTTCTAAAAAAAAAAAAAAAGTGTGTATGTACACATACAAAAGCATGTGTGAGAATAACACGTTTCATTGTTACAGTAAGTATTGTGTTTACAATGCTTACACTATAACTGGCTGGTCCAGTTACTCCACCTTTGGGCCAAACTGGCACATTAAAGTTAAATTACGATCAACGAGTGGAGGAATTGAGCAAATCGATATTGTGCGCTTTCATCCAAGCCTGGCCATTGTTTTTTAATGTGTTTGTTTAGTTAAATGTAAACCAAATCTTAGTCTGGTTTTAGTCATATTTTGGCGAAAAAAACCCCTCAAGCATCATTTTTTGTCATTAGCATAAATAACGCATACCAAATTTCAAATCCATGTTATCCAAGTGGCCTCAAATTGGACACAATCAGTTTTGTTTGAACCCGATTGCTATAAAGCTACATTTCCTGTTTCCCGACATTGCGTGGTAATTATTCTTCATCTTTGAGCAAAGCCTCAGGAGACTCTGTTCTTTATGCTTGCAGATTCCCAGCCATCTTTAATGCATTGTTGCTCCATCCCACAATGCCAACTCAGTCTCTGCTGCCGTTTGTGGAGAGCCCGGAGGGACTCACCCAAGACAGCTTGACTAGCAACAGCGCCAGCATCCCGGGATCTGGCTCAAGCATGACTCCTCACGCCACCTACCTCTCAAAGACCGTGGCACAATGCGGAGCGAACGATTCGCCATCTTGCATGTTCTGCGACAAGACGTTCACTCACCAAGATGAGGTGGGGCAACACGTTCTCACCCAGCACCCCACCACATTCTTTGAGCCGGCCGTGCTCAGAATTGAAGCGGAATTTCGGATCCCGGGGCAGAGACCCCGGACCAAACCAGGCAGCCTGGCGCCGGACAAAGAGGAAGTCCACACCTGTATCGTGTGTGGCCTGGTGTCGCAAGATGCCAGCGAGCTGGAGACCCACCTGAGGAAGCACAAGGACTACTTCACCTATTGCTGTAATGTGTGTGGACGGCGGTTCAGAGAGCCCTGGTTCCTCAAAAACCACATGAAGATGCACGGGAAGTCCGGGACCAAGAGCAAGGCCCTGCAAGACCAGGAGGGCCCTGTCACTGTCAACGGCGTGGTTCAAGAGCCTGCGTCAGCGCCTGTGGTCACCGCCTACAAAATGTGCATGGTTTGCGGGTTTTTCTTTCCAGACCACAGCAGCTTGGTAGAACATAGTAAAGTACACAACCGAGACGTGGGGCCTGCCAAAGATGAACACTCTGACGGCACTGGGACTGAACCTCTGACCCAACAGAGTTTTTTTCACAGCCTCAATCTCAAGCCTCGTCCCGCAGGCAAGTCTTTGCGACCCGAAAGAACGTCAAAATGGATTCCTCAGCTGGATCCCTATAACACATTTCAGGCCTGGCAATTGGCCACAAGAGGTAAGATTGCAGTTGGTCCTATTACAACGAAAGAGATGGGCCCGGAGGCCAGCACAGACAATGAGGACTGCAGCTCTGATAAGGAACAGATGAGCGCTTCCGGGTCTGATGGAGACAAAACTACCAAAGTGGTTCTAGGCAGAGAGCTCAGATCGCAGCAGCAGCAGCAGCAGCAGCAGCAGGCCGTGGCAGCGAACCTAGAACCGCGACTACCACCGCGGAGATCCCTGATGCAAAAGAACAAAGAGACTGAGAGGCCCACCACTTGTGAGGAATGCCAGCGAAGCTTCAAGACCTACCACCAGTTAGTACTTCACTCCAGGGTACACAAGCGTGAGGGAGGCGGAGGGGAGAGCCCCACCTTGGCCACTGACGGAACGTGGGCCAGAGCAGGTTCAGCAGCCTACGTCGAGGGCGGGACTGAGGAAGGCTTTGACGCAGGTATTTATCCATCTTTTTCATTTTAGTTGATCACACCTTCATTTAAAGACCAGAACAACTGTCAAAATATTGCTGCCTTATCTTTGCTGCATTTCTCCCATGTACCTGGGCCTTTTTGTTTCTGTCTATTTGGAGATCTGAGGTCTTTGAGCACTGTTGATTTCTGTTCCTGTGTTCTCTTGTTTAAGGCGAGGATGGCCTCTACCAATCGAAAGAGCGATCGAAACACTGCAGCTACTGTGGCAAATCATTTCGCTCAAGCTATTACCTAACAGTGCACCTCAGAACTCACACAGGTACATTCATCCCACTTGAATGGATACAATTGAAATGTGAAATGTTTTCTCGGAGGAAATCACCTGTTTCACGGACAAAAATTCACCATCAATAAACCGTAAACATTTTGAGTACTTTTAACATTTTTAACACTCAACCAAGTATGAAATTATAAGTCAACAACTTTTGCTGGTAAGATATTAAAACCAAAACCATTTTTTCAACCTAAAGTTTGATATTGAGTAAGGGACGCTGAAGTGAAAATTGACTTTTTTTCTTTCTTATTTGACTTACTATCCGCTACAGGGATGTAGGTACCACTTTAAATGAAAATAACTTCAATTTCTGGTTTCGATCTTAAAGGGGAAGTCAACTACAATTACAAGAAAAGGCGCTGTAAAAGCTCTCTGTACATTTATAGAAGTGCTCCGTTCATTCTTGTTACCTCCCTTCCTTTTGTGTCAGGTGAAAAACCCTACAGGTGCATTTACTGTGACTATGCTGCCGCCCAGAGGACATCGCTGAAATATCACCTGGAACGACGCCACAAGGACAAACCTTATGTGGAGATCCCAAGCAAACCCGTTATTCCCGTGCCCTCACCAAGTGAGAGGAAAGCAAGTTCAGCAGTGAAACGATCCAAACTTTGGTTTCCTGAGGCCAAGGGAGAACCGCTGGATAAATTGCAAAGCCTTGTCGACGAGCTCCACAACGTGGCTGTGCAGAACGAGCACGAAAAAGTAATTGCTGATGCAGCTTTCAACGGAACTGAGAACGTGACCATAAAGTGCCCTGTAGCTGTTAATCTGAAGGTGGAAAAGGAGGAGATAAAAGACGACAAGTGTGAGGCCCCATTAAATCTGTCCTTAAAAGTGTCTCTTTCCGTCCCCGCCAGCAGACAACCCAGAAATGCATTAATTCCTTCTGTGTGTTCATTCTGCACATATAAAACCATCTACCCGGAGGTCCTGAGTATGCACAAAAGGCTGACTCACAAAGATAAATGTGGTGGTGCAGGAAAGAATACTTTGGGCAAGCAGAAGCGCCTCACAGGCTGCCCACCTGCGCTCCAAGGAAAAGACGTCAGCCCGCTCGCTATGATTGACAGGCGCCATCCTCGCCGAACCAAGTCCCCACCCCCAGCCTCTCCACCGACAAAACCCAAAGAAACGACGCCTCCCAAGCTGATCCGTGCACCTCCTTACGCCGGTCCGCACCAGAGAAACCGCTTCGGGCACAACCGGGCGTCGCAGTCTGACCGGGAGTCTGCTCGCTTAACCGAGCAGGCGAGGAAAACCAGGCCGGCGGGCGCGTACCACTCCGAGCAGCCAAACACCTTCACCAAAGTGGCGGCCGCCGAGAGGAGTTTCCCTGAGAGAAGTGCGGCCATGTGGCAGTCTGATGCCGCTCACCTGTTCCTGCCCAGCCAGTTCGGGAGCCTGCCCCAGATTGGTGAGCCGCCCAGCAAGAGATTAAAGCAAATGAAACCTGCAGGGGGTGCGGACGTGGGTTTCAAAGGACCACCACCGGGTAATGGACGAACCAATCTGCGTGTCCAAGGGAGTGTTGTTAAAGCTTTGCCGCAAGCCCCGCGTGCACCTGCGGACATCTTGGCTCCGATCAAGAGCACGGCCTTCGGACAAGGTTTGGATGCCGACTGGAACAATCTCCTGCGTGCCTGCACTCCCAACACCCTGGCATCTCTTTACCGCGGCATCCTGGGGAACCCAAGCCACATGGAGCTGGCTCATCCAAGAGCAGGTACGTTGTTTAGCTGCTCTGGGGTGGGCTAACGGGAACTGGGTTTTGGTCACATGTTGTGGATATAACATGGCAAATATCTTCCTCAGGAGGCAGGAGTGTGCTGTTCCAGCACTTCCCCACTGTACCCATCCTGCCCAGGAGAGAGCCCCCAGCACCCATCCCAAATCAACACCATGGGACCTCCGATAAGACAACATAAAAGGTCAACGCACGCTAAAGGACTTATGCAATCTTTCTGCACATCTGACACAATCGGGTCCTTTTGAGAATGTGAAATCAGAATCATTTGCTGCTACCTTATTTTCAGGACTGTTGGATGTTTTGTTGTTGTTTTTTAGGGCTGAAAAAAAAGTGTCCCAGGAGATTCCTTTTTGAGCCACACTAATATTGATCAGAGTTTACCACATAGCATTTGTGCATCTTTTTAGCACATAAAATAATATCCGGGGAGCGTTTGATGTACCAAATATTGTTGCTGCTATATGTTCACCAGCAAAGCCCCTCTCCTCAAGCACTGAGCAGTGTGTTCCTTTTGTCAAACGTTTGCTTGGAGTAGAATTACATGGTACATCAAGCCCCCCTGGTGGTCTGCACAGTTTGGGTGGTACTGTTCGTCAAATGGTCCTCAGATTTTGTGGTTATTAATAGTGCTGTACGTTGTTGTTCCACGGCACAGTTTCAGTTTTTCAAGTCTTGCACATTTTTGAAAGTATTTAATTTCATATATTATTTGTTCATCCTGCCTTGATATCTTTAAAAGCGACTGGGTTCTCAGGGCTGCAAAAATGAACACTCAGCCTTAACAACGACATACTATCAGAATCAATTTGTCAATGTGAATAAAATATCTCAGGCAAGTCAGATTTACAATCTGATCTGCCACCATGAATTGAGATTAAGTTATTGTTTTTTCTTTCACAACTTGTGTAATTGAATGAAATATATTGTTTGAGATTTGTATAACATGTTTGAATAAAAATATGAGAGGCAAAGAGATGCATGTCAGTTATTGCTGTGTCATTGGTTATAGTGACCATACAGTCAGGACTGCCATTGACACAACCACATATAATAACTTCTTAAAATCAAAATACAGGCTCTTTTTTTTAAACTTATGTCTCTTATCTTTATCTCTATCGATCTATCTGCATGTTTAATCGTAATGAAACATTTTTTTGATAACGTGATGAAATCCTCCCTATATACAATACAGTACAATGAGTGCATCACCTGCACAGACTTGACATTTAGGGTTGGGGTATTTTATTGAACTCAACAGTGGCCGTAGAAATCTGCCGCTAGAGGGCAATATTTACTAAGTACAGTTCTGTATAAAATTCCATGGGCCTGCAGGCCAACTCCGTGAAGAACAACGTTGTCCAGTTTTTTTTTTTTTTTAATAATTGATTTTATTTTGTTTACAATAATACAAACTGATTGTCCCTATGACAAAGACGTCTCTGTCGTAGTCCCTCCTAAAGAGTTAAGTCATCCAATGTTGATTATTCGGCTTAAAACGATACCTGTCAGACTATCGGATGTTTCCCCATGACGTCACACTTTTGGTACGACCGGTGCAGTCACGTCAGGGCGATTGACAATACAAGCAAAATGGCTTGAATGATGATTTCAGCCGCATGCGACCGTACTTTGACTGAGCGAAAGGTCTACTATCGAAAAAATGTTGGATGACAAAATGTTTCATGACAAAAAATGCTGGCCGTAATTTACATTTATGAAGATACTGTAAACCAGGGGTGGAACTACGTGGTGGCTAGACTTGGCCAGCCCCACCTCTGGATGAATCTTTTGTAAACTGACTTTACTGGCGTTTCCGCATGGATGCAGTATAGATACCTTGATAGTCCGTCACAACACAATTACATTAATTGCAGATTTTAAGAATGCATTTACAATCGATTTGCAGTCAAATACAGTAAAGTTTAGAGTTGTGAATTATCGCAGATATTTTTGTCATTGTGCTTTTTAGATATGATTTGAACAAATGAGACATCGATCTCCGTATGCAAAATGGCGTTGGCTGTCATTACAATTGATCATTGTAATTGACTATTAGCTAGAAAATTAAATGAAATGGAAGCAAACTACAAGGTAATTGCAATTTTTAATCAAACAGGGTAGCAAGTTAGCCATTATGTTTTCCTCAAATGTAACTCAAGCACTCACTTGGAAGAAATCAGCTTCCATAGATCTGATGGTTATCTTAAAAAGTGGTAACTCCTGGTCTGTATTAGGCAGTCTTGGTGTGCGGACAGAAAATTAGAAAATGTATCGTCAATATTTCGCCCCGTTCCTTTTTGTTGTTGTTGTTTGGGGGGGTTGCGGATGGTAGGTATTTTTGATTGACATACGTCTGATAACATTTTGCTGCCCATTCAAATTTTGGCAGGGTTAGGGGTAGCCTCACCCTTGTTAACTCAAGGTACATATTCCACCATTGTTTCAGCTAGCTCTTGAAGCCCATGTAAAAAGTGTGCCTTCAATTGCGAATGATTGACATCTTGTCAATCGCACTTTTGGTCTCGTTTTTCTAATGTATTATAGCTTCGAGTTTTTTAACAAAACATGGTGCAAACTTCTTTCTTAATTAAAAATATACGTAATGTACTGTATATCAGAGCCCCCCCCAAAAAAACAAAGCACTGCTGAACAGAACAACAGATTCCATCAAGGCTGAGCATCGTGTAAACAACAAAAGACTGTGGACAATTTCAGCACAGTGAATACTTTCAAGTTTGGGCTTTTTTTTTTTTTTCTTGACCCCCACCCCCTTCCTCTCCTTTGAGTAGACCACATCTGTTTGCTGTCTGCTCCCCTGGGCCAGCACTGTGTAATCTATTGCATTAGCTCACATTAGTGCATATTGCCCATGGGCCTCGGTAATCACGAACGCAAAATGAGCATTTCACTTAGCATCACCCTCATATTCCCCCGCACTGCGCAAACACGCGGCGCTCGTCGCAAGTCGACAAAAGCTTATGACATCCGTCCGCCGACTCTCCGTCTCAGAGTCCGCCAGGGTATGTTTTATTTAGTTATTTTTATTTTAAATGATTGATTCTACTATAAGCAGCCAAAGATATTCTGAATTTCGCCCTGGGTTTATTTGCAGAAGTACTAGAACATCAGGAAACAGATTGTGCCATGCCAGATGTTTACCTCCATCTTAAGACCCGACACAAAGACAGCATGACAGGCCCTCCTTTCACAATCATCATAATCATAAACCTTAAATAGTGTATTTCTGCAAATAGTGGCTGTTTAGTTACTGAACTTCAGATGGGAAGGAAGCCTTTATTTGTACTAACACATGTTTGAAATACTGCTATATTACAATTTATATCAAAAGCAAAAGGAGACAAAATATAATGTCACTTTCAATAGCATCACATACTGGTCACGTCAAAGTCAACTGGAACATTCAAAGAAATCAATTCCCCTATTGTGCCTTGGTGAGTGCTGCTGTTTTGGCTAGCAGCAGAGTTCAAATCAGCTCAGCAGTTGAACTATTTTGTCTTTGTGAGTGGATAATAGTGTCAATAAACTCTAATAATTGCACATTTCCTGACAGAAAAACAGGCATCAATTTGAGGGAGAGCACATTTATCTTAAGTGGATGGAGCAAGTATGTAATTAGGGCATAGCATCAATTTGATGACCACACTTTTAAGAAACAGTAACTCATCAAGTGTGATGGCATATAACAGCCGTCTGCGTTTCCAGAGCGAAAACAATTTCATCACAAGGGAATGTAGCACCTGAGGTCCTTCTCAAGTCACTTTGGTCACTTTTGAGTTTGGACCCATCGGAATGCACCGTTCCACAGACAAATGGCTTTTCATGCTGGCGTTCGTAGTATCCCCTTGTGCGAGGTTTCAGCTGAGGTACGTACACGTTTTGAAGGCCAAGGAAATGTTCTGTCTTCTTCCTCTCAACTCTTGTGATCGTCAAAGCGCCGCTTTTATCACTCCTAATTGTTGCCTCCAGATTGTCAACTTGCATGAATTAGCAATTGGGCCAAGAAAAGCCAGTCGAGTCGATTGTTGCACATCCTGTCAGTATATCGAGGCGGAATCTGGGCTCCGGCTGTGATAGCTCATCATCGTCAGCCGGCGCTCCTCTGAGGAAGAGGAGCGATGTAGTGGTTCCCACAAAACAGCCCCTGGCCTCAGGAAAGGGATTTGGGTGTCTGGAGACAACAGAGGCCATATGGAGCGAGCTGAGATAGCAGGGCACACGTACAGAATAATGGATGATGTGTCATGTTTCATGATGCCCAGAAGCCATCAGGAGATTCGGTTTGGGGAATTCAAAAGACTCATATACAGCAAGTGACTGTTGGACCATTAAGCTTTTGGGCCGCTTATCTTTGTTGTCAGAGTGCTGATCTTATAGCCCAGCACAATGTTGCATGACTTTATATTCTTTTGGAAGTGATTTAGTGTCGCGCTTCTGATAGTAAAATACTTTCCTACATTTGGACATTGTAATTTAGCACCAAAATTGACCCAAGTAGATGAGTTCATATAGATCTAGCAGCATTTAGCTTAAGCACTCAGAGAGGAACATTGACACAACAGCGAGTGGTAGGTTTCAGTCTTAAGATTTTTTTGCGGCATCGCAGATGTTGTGGGGAGGGGGGGGTCAAATTACAGTTTATCCATTGAACGTCCTTGTTAGCATTTTTAGTACACCTGTGATCCTCGGAAAGATCATCATTATTATCACCGTCATCATCATCACCACCTGAGGTCACTCACACACATTGAAGCATCAGATGTGCTGTGCACAAATACAATAAATGTGTTTTCGGCATCCAGGCTTACAATCACTTAATTTAGCCCCAACTGACCATATTTATATTGTGGCCTTTATGCTTGTTGAAGGATTTGACACAATCCACACTTTTGACTTCTAAATCGACGTTACGGGTTCTATCAACTGAGCCCATGAAACTCTACTGTTTGTGTCGAATGTCATGTGAGGTGTTCCACTACCCCCAATGCGTTCCATCTACCTGCATGTGGAATACGCCCAGCAGCTCACCTCGGTTTCCCGCCCGGTGTCAGAACTACACTTAAGTGCTGTTTCCGATACCCATGAGTAAGCCCCATAAAAGCCGACCCGCTGCCGCCGCCGCAGCAGCGTTATTGTTTCTCTCGGATGATTGATTGATGGATGAGGGTTGACACTTCAATGAAGCCATTTCCACCGGCATCTCTATCTGATGATGTGCAGCGTATATTTTCTATCCACGCCTCATTGCTTGCCTGTGCCATTCCCGGAACTTCATTTACACCACATTCCCTGAAGGACCTTTTTTAGCCCCATCTCCCTTTTACTCTCCCTGGCTGCTCTTTTTTATCTCCACCTTTTTTCCATGCCATAAAGTAATGCTATTTCTCATCGACTCCGGAGAGGCCTGGGATAATTTCGTCAGGGAATGATAAAACCAAAGGCATGGTGGGGTTATTTACAAGAGTCTAAAGGCTTCCAGTTGAGATGCCAAGTGAGGAGGAAGGCGGCGGGACAATGACGTACACTTTACATGTTCTCACATTCTCGCACAATCGTTCACCCCTTATCTGCGGCAGCCAAATAGCACCGTTGCGTATTCTAGCGAGATGTGGTCCAAAGGCGGAGAACACGTTTGGCGTGATAGTTCAATGACAGCGTGATTGAGGTGCCTTTTCGCTCATATGGGGAGCAGATGGTAAGCGGGCGTCAATGCGGCAGGCAGGCTTTCTGGGATGACAGCCATGTGATTCCCCCTAAGGTGACATCGGAGCCTCCTTTAGAAGCAACTGTCGTTTTTCCTGACGTGCTGCGCTTTACGGTTTGTACTGGGACGCTCAAACAAAAACATTTCTATCCACAAATGATGATGATGACCAATTTAATCTTCCAAGCTACATCTCGGGCAAATCTTTTTTTTTACATCTTGCTGCCGTAAGAGTTTACAACTGGCTTGTGATTGCAATATGGCGTGCCGCATTATCAAATGTTCATTATGTGTTTATATGCCTATTACAGATGCTGTTGGAATGAGTTATTGATTTTAAAAGAACTCCACAGCCATCCTTAAAAATGGCTCTTACAGCAACTTCCAAAGCACTATCGATGAGAGCGGCTCGATGTAAACAAACCTTATGAAGCTGCATAACAGAGCGTTAATATGTTTTATCTACTGTAAAGTTGAGACAACGGAAAGCAAGAGTTGTGCACGCCGTGCATTTACTGTGTTGATCAGGAAATATGATTGGCTGAGACACGTGAGGACGAACTCTCACAGCCTCCCCCCCTCGCATCCCTAATGGTTTCCACTCCGTTTCTTTTATGGTCGCTCAATAGGTGGGGGAATAGTGTCCCGCCACAGTGTTTGTACATTAAGCAAGGTCTCCCTGTCCACAACTAGGAGGAGAAATGATTGGACCAGTGGGTGATATCGCTCATGCCTACATCGGTGTGTCACCCATAAACCACCTCTGGGAGGAGTGTTGCTCTTGCTCAAGGGCGATTGACTTTTGTACTGATGATGGTTAGGGAAGGAAGGTACTTCAGGTTACTTCAGCCACACAAAGCAAGTTTGAAAATTCCAGTCTGACACTGAGTCATAAGCATCACATATACCATTTCAAAAGTGAAACACGTATTCAAATATGTTCTCACTGCTTGAATCCTCCACTTAAATCCCTCGCTCAAAGCCATTATCCGATTGCCGAACATTTACATTTGATGGTTTGTTCCACCTCATGCTGCAAAAAGCAAAAAAGTAAATGAGCTTCTACAAGTGGAACAAGCAAGTTACACATCCATTCCCAGAGAAAGCAATAGCTACTGTCTGCTAATTCATTGTGACACTGAATACTACACGGCAAGAAACAAGTAAGCTGAAATTGGGTTATTTTTCCTACCTGCCAGTAATCCACTTGATAAACACTATACATGTAGATTTCAAGGGAGCGGAGCAGTCAGATTACCCTCAGCCGAAGTGGGATTTTCCGTCTAAATTGGCTGTTGTTCCTTGGGTCCCTCATTCCATCAGGATGAATGAGGGAAAACACACGATTTGACTTTGCACCAGATAAAGCGCCCGAGGCTCACGAGCGAGTGAAGACTGAGAACAGCAAACGTGTGGAAAAGTTACAAAAGGTTTGATGTTTCATGTAGTGTCTCGGAGGACTCTTAATTTAGAGGCACAGCTTTCGATGCATTCCACCTGCCGGAGATGTAAGAGCAAGTAGGCGGAAAAACAAACTTTTCAATGTTTCTTTATTGAATAACAAAGACTAACAGTAGGCGAGTGAAGGCGGAGATTAATTCCTTTCCCGAAGCCGACTGGGGCTAATGAGATTCTGGTTCCTTGGTTTAACGGGACCAGTTTATGAGCACTCGGGAGGAAAAGCACTGAGCTGAACACTAGCGTCAGCATTCTCTCACCCTGATATGCCTCGGGACAGCTGCAAAAGAGGATGTAGCAAACGTCGCCTAGCCATAGCAGGCTCTCTGGGTTCGATCCTCAGCTCTGCCTGCAAACAAGGCCCAGAACTGGCCTGGCTGCTTTATTGAGAACCGCCAGGTTTACAACTTTGCAATCGTGGAATGAGTGTTTTAAATGAACTTTTTGCACGGTGACTTGATTGTCAGTCTACTGATGGTAAATAGCCGTTTGGGTGATTTTGCACAAAGTCAAGTGTGTCATTTTCCCATCAGACAGGCATTTTTTTCCCTTCAACTTTGATTTATTTGGGTACTTCATACATTTGATAAATAACGGCAAAGACACTTGTACCTTAATTGAATCCCATTTATTTTATTTTTTATTTTATTTTATGACAGTTAGGTTATATGTGTAAATGTATCCCATGCTGAAACAGCCATTCTTGAAGTCTTGTTTTCAAAACGTTATTGGTACCAAGTTATAATTTTAGGCTATAATAGTAAAGACATTCAAGAATTAAATACATTAATTTATTAGTAATCCAACGTACCGTATTTTCCGCACTATAAGGCTCACCTAAAAACTTCCAGTTTTCTCAAAAGCCGAGAGTGCGCCTTATAATCCGGTGCACCTTATATATGGACCGATATGGATTCGTGGATGAGGACTAATTTATTAAAGTAAGCTTTACGTGTTTATTTTGTGTGTTGTGTGATATTAACATTTGAGCAACGTTGAGTTATTGATATATTGTTATTGTTTTCACTATTTCGAGTGTTACTATATTGTGACTGCATTAACGTTTGAGCAACGTTGAGTTATTTATTCTATGCGCCTTATAATCCGGTGCGCCTTATATATGGACAAAGTTTTAAAATGGGCCATTTATTGAAGGTGCGCCTTATAATCCGGTGCGCCTTATAGAGCGGAAAATACGGTACATATATTTTGAACACGATTGCTTTTCTTGGAAAAAATCATAAACCGTGATGATGACTTTAATTCTGCCACAGCTTTGTTTTTAGAGCTCATTGGCAGAGCAAATGGTGGTAAAGACACAAACAGCTTCATAGTAACCATGTGATTTGCCCAATTTACAAGCTTTGCCCTTCAAACTGTGCAGATACAAATCTGTCTGTACATGATTCTCACTACTCATTACCCTTTGCAATATTTTCTTTATACATTCATAATAATGGGCGACATTATTTCACAAATTCATACATACTTTAGAAATTCGTCGACAGTATTTCTGTCGTTTTCCATTAATGAAACTCAATTCTTCCATCCGCACCTTTTATCTAGATGTAATTGTTGTTAATGGCCATGCATTTACAGATTTATATTTTTACGTGCAATCGACTGTTTCACATTGAGTGTGAAGAAGTGAATTAAAACAACAAAGCTAGAGGTGGACTTTTGTAAAGTGCTATAAATAATATCAAACGCACAATGTCCTGCTGGAGACACACCGTCCAAGCATTGTTCACGTTTGCTGCAGCCATGAAAGCCAAACACGCATGTTCCACTGATTTATGTCCTCAAAGCAGCATCCATTGCATTGCAAGTAAGCGAGCTCGCCTCTGCTGTTTTCCTATTTTCTAACACGGCACGCAAACCCCCCGGGGAGCCAGTTGGAATCAGATGAGCCAGGTGCAGCCGTAATATCCTCCCAGTACCCAAACATTTCCTTTAAAAGTAACTGGCAAACCGGGACCTATAAATTAGGGCCCAACGCCGCTCAAGATGTCTGGCTTCCAATAAGACTGTACCCAGAGCAATAAACTTTGACATTGCCGTTTGAAAAATGCCTGCCCTTTTTCATTGTCAAGTGTTACAAATTGATGAAATGAGTTCATCGATGTTCCCCGGTCATTATCCCTCCAGTGGCACTTTGTTTTACAGACAGTGGGAAAAGGGAGCGTGCAGATTAGAGGCCCGGGCACAGTTTATCAAACAAAATCTAATATCATCCATAAGAGAGGGAATCTGGAAATCAATACTTCATTACTAAATTGTTAGTGGGGGATGAAGAGTGATTGTGCGAGTTCAGAGATGTGTCTAGTCGGCGGGGGCATCGGAAGTTCAATGTCACCGGGGAAGTGATAAGTAAAGGCACTGATGGGAAGAAACATTTCTATAATGGTAGGGTGCGGGAGGAGGCCGGTGGCCCGAGCGTAGAACACACAATAGACACCGCTTAGCCATTGATTGGTCAACCAATAAAGATAGAACGGCTTTAAGAGGCAGTGGGGGGAAAAAAAGTCCGAGTGAGCATCGCTGAACCTTGATCGTACCCTTGTCCTGTCACCTGTTTTTGTGCATTGCATCAAGTCTTGGAAAATGAGAACAATCAATAATTTCCTCTTTTAAAAAGCAGCTACTGATGACGATGGCGATGGCCGGTTTGTCTTTGGGACGACTTTGTCTTCATGTACAGTCTCTTGAAAATGACAGTTTTAGAAAATCAGCTGGGTAATTAAAAAAAAAAACGGCTTGTAATTTACCCAAATTGGAAACATCTTAACTTGGCATTTTATTTTGATCACAGTTAGTGGGATTTTGCAAAAAATATTTTATTTTATTATTGAATTTATTATTTAAAAAATATTTTAACATTATTTTATTTAATTACTATTATTACAACATTTTATACGGTGGTGCTTTGAGGTGCTCGTGACATAACGAACAAAAAACCACAGTACCAAGTACCACCATGAAAAATACTGCTTTAATTACCACCATAATGACCAATATTAAAAACATTCAAATAGCCACTGTTATATGACACAAAGTTTAATCAAAATTGTTAATTATAGAAAAAAATATTTAAAAAATAATTATTCATTTAAAATTCATTGGACATACTAAAAATGGTACCAAAATAAAAGATCTAAAGTTCTAAACTGTTAAATGCAAATAGTTTGGACATACTAAAAATTGTACCAAAATAAAAGATCTAAAGGTCTAAACTATTAAATGCAAATGTCCTTAATAGTTAAATACAACTGGACTGTACTTGACAAATGTACTCTACTGGATGACAATAAAACATTTAAACCATTATAATATGCGTGTCCATTTAATTCTGTGATATTTTCGTGTATCACTAGAGGGAGTTCGCGTACTAGTGGTACTACTACTACACTTGGAGAATCAATGTTGGTCCCATCACAACCTTTGACCACAAATGCAAACAAAACATCATAAGGGACTTTGTTGTATTGTGGCAGCATGACTTAAAAATGCGGACACTCTTGTCTGAACATTCCGCAAGTTATTTCGTGGTCTGTACAAAACTGGCTTCCTTCCGCCGCTGGAGACGAACATTCTTTATCTCGTGCTTTTGACATGGGTGAAGCGAAGCTGACAGGCCAGTAACGGGGGCCGCTTGCTAATGGTTTTTGAGCAGCTCCCGACTGAGCCCTAAATGTCTGTGATATCCATAAACAACTCCATACTGTCCAATTAGGCGGACAGAGATGTACTGGGCTGTCAGGCAGATTTGCATGGCTAAGCACCTGAGATCCAGAGGATGATGTAGGGGGGGGGTGCCGGAGGGGGAGGGTTCACCGGCCGGGGAGGTACAATGGATGACTTTCATTACAACATTACCGTCTTATGTACACACTCGTCCAATTACCGGCTGGATTAATTGATCGCTCTACCTTATTTTCCCAGCCCTTTGTGATAGTCTCTTCCTTCGTGTCCGGCTTCTTCATGAAATAGTCCAAGGAGACATTTTGAGAAGGAAGGTTTCGTTTGTTAGAGTAAGGCATCACGGGCCACCACTGTGAGGACGGCCATTTGCAGCGTGGCATGCGTTGGGAATAATTTGAATTTATGTGCGCTCGTCAATCCCGCCTTCATGGTCTCGGCCGTCGTCTTCAGACCAATGTGTTGGTCTGGACGGGGGGTGGGGGTGTGGTTGGGGGGCTCACCGGCGCATGACTCATCCCAGAGCGCGCTTGATCTGAATGAATTATGCCTTTTAGATTCATTATGGCACCTTATTTCTCCTCTATGTCCTCCCCCCCTTGTCTGCTCAGCTTGCAGCAATGAAACGTACAAGACAGGCTACATATTTTATAGTACGCACACTGTCACGCACACACAACCTGGAAGCCAGCACTTGTGCTTACGGTGCAAAGCACAAAATTACAGACTTTTTTTGTGAAAAGCACACCCCTGAAGTTGCGCAAAAAGAAGAAATAGAGACAAAATCAAGAATTCAGGTAACGCTAGTAGTTAACTCAACTCGTATAGTGGTTTTTCTTTTTGGGGGAAGGATCTATTTATTTGGGTAAAAGACGGCCAGATGGTGGGGGAAATCCACCGGAAGTATCTACCAACCACCAAAAGTAAGAATAATAACAAGAAGAAGGAGAAGATGGCTTCATGATGGCCTCTAGAACCTGCCTAACATTTCAATTATGTGCTGTGGGAGAAAATGATTCCAAATTCAAACAAGCTAGAGGTCAATGTCTACTGCCGTGTCCTTATTTAGCCCGGGCCTGGTCCGGTGGCCCACTGGAAGACTCACAATAAGGCATCATGAAAGCATGCACTTTAATTTGACAAAAATCTAATTGATCTCACGCTGTTTGGTGTACGCGACTATGACAAGTGCTAATGGGATCGTTTAAGATGATTTAAAACACAAACGACTCCTGACTTTGCGCTCATTAATTACTGCTAATTATACAAAACAGCTACAGCATTGGCACGGGGAAGCGCGTTTGGCTGTCTCCGAGTCGTGAACATCAGGTTTGAACGAGAGGATGCGCACGTTTCCCTCCTGGATGACTGACTTGATGTGTGGGATGGGAAGAGCAGCAGCCCGCTGGCGGAATGTGACCGCTTTATGATGGCAATTGTTCTTCATTTTCAGTTTTCAAAATGACACAAAGGATGTTTTGCTTCCATTAGTTACAGTTGTTTGTTATATGTACTGTTAATACGATGGGCAGGTAGTTCCTCATGGCAATTATTAGTATATCTATGACTTCATAATCCTCACAAAACTTTGAAGTCTTGGTGACGTTTGGGCTGATCGCTACACTATTTATTTATTTATTTAACACAGCTGAGGTTTTTTCTGTTATCTGGTTTCATATTTACTTTCAGAATAATTACATAATTGAAAATAAAGTAAGACATTTCTCAAGTCTCACTAAATTTTTATATGCATCCAATACCACAAAGGTGTCAAACTCATTCTTGTCGCGGGCCGCACCGTAGTCATAGTGTCCTTCAGAGGGCCGTTATGACTATCATCTTCTTGCAGTATATTTACACAACAAACTGATAACTAGTTTTGAAATCAGTGACTAGTAACTGTTCAAATATTTTAAACAATGAATGATAATAAACATTGCTGGCAATATCTCTAGTTTTTAAAAGTGAAGGCAATTTTGAATTCTAGCATTGACACATTAAGTGGATGCACAATCTTCTGTCGTGGGCCACGTAAAATGATGCGGCGGGCCGTATCTGGCCCCCGGGCCTTGAATTTGACACCTATGCAATACCACAAATCTGCGATGCAGGCCAGTGAGTTTTTTGTAAAATCTTGTTTTGTACCAAGCTGATGACATGAACTACTTTTGGTATCTGCAGTTGTTTACCCTCTTCACTCTTCTTTCCAGCGTAACGGAAAGGTCACGTGCTCTGATGCAAGCGGGCTGCTCGATTTTGGCCGAACATCGAGTCTTTTCTCTCTCAGCGGAGCGCTTAATAATGTAGTTACCTTTCGCTCTTCATTTATGTGCGCTAACATTACCTATCGGTGTGCGAGTACAAAAAAAGGCAGTGATCTGCAATATAATTGCACCAGCAAGTGGTCAATCTTAAACGCTTGTTTTCAGCCTCCATCAGTAATCAAGGGTTAATTTCACACCTCAGTGGAGCGCCTGCCTTAATCTCTATTCAGTGTAATTAAATCTGTCCAATAAAGGGAGCTCTTTTCCTTTTTGTCCTCGCCCATCTCCTAATCTTCTTCTTTTTTTTTATTGTTTTACACCCATCACATCTCCTCGGCTGAACTAAGGGCCATCCAGCTCCTCTTGACGGGCGGAATCAAAGTCGTAAAATTAAAACATTCCTGAGTGAGAATGGTAGGGGGAGTGTTACAGCTACGGAGGAAATACAAGCTGACACATCCAGTGTCCATTTTACTTTTCTCTTTGTTCCCTTCCCCCTCTTCATTTCAGGATTCAGGATTGACCCTGTCAATCAAGCCTCTTGACAAGTTTAATCACGGAGCTCCTGCTGCTAAATGGGAATGCAAATAATACTGAGCGGCCGTGTTTTTTTAAGAATGCTAATCAAGGTGTATTCATCAAATGACCATACACTCAGGGAGTTGCCTTTTTGTCTTGTTTCTTAAATTCATGTCAAGCAAGGACCTGAATTTGGTAACCTTGATGGAGTTTACATTGAACTCCAGAACACCAAGCCAATCGCAATCATAAAACGGACCTCTCGTCCAAAGTCAGCTTGGATAATCTCCAGCTCCCTAGTGACTCTAATTGGGAAGATAAGAAGTCCAGAAATTGATAAATGAAGATTATTGATGAATCATTAAAATAAAATTACTTGGAAACACAATAATCTTTTATTAGTTTTATGACAAAACGCAAGATTAAGTCACTCCAACATGCACTTTTCTTTTAAGAGTTTAATCAACATTAATCGCATGGACCACAAATATGAATATTATTTAATTTAATTTATTCACTGAACTTTTTTTTCTTTTTAATGAATTTTCCTTAAAGATTTTTTTTATCCTTCAGCCTGAATGTGGAGAGGTTTCCAAATTATTTAAATGTTATATCTATTTGAGCACAATTATTCCTTTTCCCCCCCATATCAATCCTCACATTTAATATGAATCTAAAAGTCATTTTATTTTATTCTCATCTATTCCTTTTTACATGAACTTACATGAAGTTTCAAATACAGTGAGCATTTTTTCCTTTAAGTTTCTGCACATGTCCCAACAATGTAAATGAGTCTTTGCCTTGATGCGCCGCACAAGTCAAGGGCTCTGGCAAGACTTTGAAATGTTGATTCGGTGGTGAGCCGCAACGCTCCCTTTGCACTTTTAAAAAAATACAACTGATCTAAGTTTTATGCGCTCTTGAAAGTTGTGAAGGTTGCCTCTCGTCCCAATTGTCAAAGGTGTCAAGGCTACACAGGAAATTTCGTCTCAGCATGGGGGGGGGGGAATGTGGGCACGGTTCTAAAGTCCATAAATCCCCATTTGGTTGGCTCCATCCCATCCAAAAATCATCCCGCTCAGTGAAGAAATCACTTTAATCTTTTTTTTGATCATTCTGAAGTGGAACCTAAATTCCATGTCAAATACTGTGTATACTTTATGATCTTGATTCATTATTCATCCTTTTAGGGACAGAGTGAAGTGGACCTGCTTTGCCCTGAGCACACATGAATTTAGACGACTTGAATTGGGAATTAAAAGAGTTAGATGGCACGTCAGTGGGAGCTAACACTTAAAAGAGTTTGATTTCCTTACTTGTTAATGTTGGTTTACATGTTATTTCTCACTGCGGAATTCTATTGGGTGTCACAGATGACCTGGAGTGGGCCCAGCTGACTTAAGGTGTGTGCCAGTAAAATGTGTCAGTCATTTGCAGGGCTCACTCTGTAAAAAGACAATCACACCTAACCTTCAATTAATCCAACACACAGTTTTGTGGAATCCAAGCCAGGTTTGCAGTCCAATTTGGCTTCATTGTGTCAATACGACACACACACACACACACACACACAACAATCCCGCAATTCCAAATCATGTCTTCTTTCAGGACAATGCACAGAACTTGGAAGGGCCACGTTGAAGTCTCCAAACAAAGCAGTGTAATTCTCTCAACGGGACAATCAATTCAATGGCCCCAACTTCAAATCAATATTCCATCCCGTATCCTTTTTAATCCGCTGGGACACATTACATGCATTTGTAAAAATGGTGTTGCTGCTAACACGCAGGTAACAGCTCAAACCTTACAGAACCCGCAGAGGAAGATCAAATGTCCAAACAGTGGAGCATCCTGGACCAGACATCATTAGGCTCCTTAGTGCCTCACAACAGCCAAGCAGACTGACAAGCAGCCAATTTAGCCATGCGCCAGCATGGCTACTCAGGTTCTACAAACTCCCTGTGGAGTAATGATGCTCTAAACCTGTCTCGGCCCTTTATGGGCACTGAACAAATCCACTCTGAAGTCAGGATAAATGTACACTATCTTAAACCATGTTTACCTATTTTAGCCCCATTGCAGATTTTGCAGGAGAAAAATGTGATGCTTTAAAATGGGGTCACCTGTCAGGTTGGCCACAATTAGGCAAACAAATCATCAACAAGATGCTGATGAACCAAACAGCATTCTCATCAAGCAGCAGGATGGATGCAAACACGAGGCGGAACGATGCCTTGTATTTATAGCATCCGGCTAACACAAGTCCGGAAATTGGCAGGCCCATCTAATGATGCTCTGCGAAGTGGGTGAGGATGTCGACCGAGGGGACCTCTTCCAAATGGGGGCCAATCCCCGTTGACAAGCGGGCCGAATAGCCCAGCAGCGAGCCCATTGTTTGGACGCCCGCACGTGGTGCCATTTGACACTCTTTGGTTGGACAAATGATGGTCAATCTGCCAAGGAATGTCAATCATCAAATCACTGTCACTTTGTTCGCACACAGGGGTAAGGGTGCACTTGACAAGTTGATGAATAATTAGACGATATGAAAATAAGGCAGCTCACGGCACATTCTTCTTTTTTTTATTTTTCACAACCATGTCTCGCAACTTACAACCTCCTCGCCAATGTCATTTCGATGGAGGGGAAAAGGAGGCATGGTTGATACAATTTGCAAATCATGGACTCACATCATGTTGAGAAGAAAACTGACTGGTGTAATGAATCCAACTGTGATTTTGTGTATACTTCCGACTTCTGCGGCACGTAAGAACATTTCTATGCATTTAAAAGGGGCCCGTTGTCATTGAGTACGAATAGACTGGTTAGCTGGTTAAGGCTTATTGGGAGTGGTTATATCTGTCTGAAAATGGATGTATTCTGCATGTAGTAAATGTCTTCAATTCCTGAATAATAAAAGCCATATTTGTGTTAAATGTCTTCCAAAATACTCGAATCACATGTTGACTGGCTGTTTGATGTGTTTCAAATCCATCGTGGCAAAACAAGCTGTCCCTATTTGCGTTTCTAACTGTACGCTATATCTCTATCACGCCATCCATGCAGTTGTGTAGTGATAGCACGTAAACAAAAGAAGCACTCTTGGAGTCAGTCATGATGAAGCCACCCACAGCTGCTACTGGGACCTCCATTAAGCGCGCTGTTCCTGAGATGCTCTGGTCTTATCTGATCCATCAACAAGACGTTGGCTGGCATGATTTATCTATGCCACTTACTTGTTTTCATTTTGCCCGGGGGCTGCTGCCAGCATCGGGGGCTTCTCTCCACCCTACCCCCTCCCTTCTTATTCTCTCTCTTCTTTTTTTTTTTTTAAAGAACGTGACAGCTCCATCTCAAGAGAAAAGATTCCCCGTGAAAAAAAAAAAAAAAACAGTGCATCATAACAAATAAGGCCCAGGCCACTTAAGTGAAGTGGCTGCGTTCAGGACCCATTTTCACCACGTCAAGCAAATGAGGCAGCAGCACGCACAAATCTGTATTGCTTCTGTGCTCTTCATGCTTTTGTCTCCAACTTCTAATTAAAACCAGAATTTGGTACTCATCAACATTCACAATAATACCTTCTTTTATAACACTAAACAAACTAAAACTAAAGCGTTTTGGAAGAAACTAAATGAAAATTAACAAAGCCACACTGAAAACCTTATATCACAAAAAACAGAACTCAAAATGAAATAAAAACTATAATTCAAATTCCTAACGTATATTAACCCTCGTGGCAACACAAAACAAAAAAATTGGAAAATTAGGCCTTTGGTAATCAAGGTATTTCAATCCGACCAACTGACGCTACCTCGAATTTCAATCTAATTAAAGATGGTAAAAATAGACTTGAAATCTGTCAGCAAAAGGCATTCTCTTAGTTTCCTTAATGATCTCTCTTGTTTTCACACTTCCGCCCACCCCTCGCCTAAATCTACAGGCGACGGGACGCTTTGTGGTACATTAAATAAGAACTGTCACCTTGGGCGAGTTGCAGCGACGAAGCGTTTATTCTGCCTCACATTTCCTGGCACTTGGAATTATTTCCTTCATGCCTGATAACCAAATTACAATATGGCAGGTCTCCCCGGAGCCACGCGATTGTTAGTGCCAGCTCACGACATACTTTCAACCGATGTGACATTTCATGTACAGCTGCCAATCAAAGGCGGCGGAAGGGAGAGATGTAAATGAGGGCGGGCTCGACGGTGTTCAATTACGCCTCTGAGCTCGGCATAATCCCCCTTCTCGCTGACGGCTTGATTGACAGCTCGGCATTTCTCCCCAACGCCGACTTTTCCCCCTAATTTTCCTGCTTGGTTGTTGCCTTATAGACAGAACGGCGAACGAGGAGATTTATGTCACTTGCATTTGGAATATATAGTCCGACAAGAAATTGCTCAAAGATTGATATGGATTGAAGTCAAATCCCGTTTAAGGCCTGAAAAACCGGGCGGCACGGTGGAACACTGGTTACAGTTAAGCGGTGCTGGGTTTGAATCCAGTAAGCCAAAATTAACGTTTATTCATTGACGCAACGTTTGATCAATTCCATACATATAAAATCGTTTACAGTTAAGAATCAATCCATTTATTTATCTCGCGCATTGGCATTTGCAACGTAGCGCTTTAACGTCACACTACGGTAGCTATAGCACACGGTGTAGCTGGCTGTATTTCAATGCAGGTTGTTTTCCTCCACAGTTGTCTGATTTCTGTCGGTCTAAAAGTGGCACTTTTGTCGCCTTGTGAGGGGTTGATAAATCAATCCATCAAAGAATTCTTTGCGGTGAAACTCAATCAAGAAAGGTCATGTCGGCGGGAAAAGAACAGATTAAATTAGCATTGAATTAGACATGGAAAGTGAGCTCTGTCAAAACCATCACTGTGCTCAGCACAATTAGAATATGTTAATTATGCATTTCATTAAGGGGCCTCGCCGCTCTTTGAATGTGAGATGAAATGTCACTGGTGTAGGCAGCCGAAAAATGGAAGATTGCCAGGCACAACTTTCTTTGTGCAATGTGTGACACCTTCATTAACATCAGGGATTGCTGGTCTGATTAGACTTTTTGTATTAAGCCTTCGGGCTTTCTAATGCGACGCTTTTCTTTCTCCGTTCTGATGCCTTGCCTCAGTCCCATCTCCGTTTCCGAGCTGATCTTGTCCCTTATTTCATTCTTTGTTGAAATTCTTTGGACATCTCATTGTCTTTGTGTCGACAACGACATTTACCGCCTCTTTCTTTCGGGTAATCTTGGGTCAATTTCAGCCACGTGGGGCTTAATCGGACAAATTCCCGCGCTCAAGGCTCATATCTGAGACTCTAATATCAACCTTTGACTTGATATTAACTGTTCCAGCAGGCCATAATATGTTCATACACTGAGGATTGATGGACGACCGGGCAGGTCAAAATCAACAGGCGGCGCAGAGGGGGCACACATTTCTCAGCAAAGCACCGCTCATTTTTCAGCTAAACAAATTTATTGGGGGGTCAACATGGTGACGTTAACACGTACGGCTTGCAAACAAAAGATAACATTTTACGTAGGAAAGCTGGAGCAAAGATTCAAAGGCAGAACCGCTCTACTGCAAGACATACATTGCCCTCATTACAACCACCTTGGATTAAATGTGACTTTTTTTAGCTAGGTAAAGATCAAATTATACGGTTGGATGAATGGAAAGCTACCTAGACTGAGACTGCATTATATTGCATCCAGTGACATTCATCCATAAGCCATCCACCAAGTTTAAAAACTTCATTAAAAGCAAATGAGAGAGACTTGGCGGCGCACTCCCATTAAATCCAAACGCTCCGGGACGACATGATGAAAGCTGGAGGTGGGAGCTGTCTGACAATTTCACACACTTTGATGACACCAGATGATTCTTTTGTGGCCAATGTGAATGGTCGCGATGATTGTCTCTCGGAGAGCTCATCTCACAGATGTAATATAGATGTCGCCAATGACTGACTACCTGCTGCTTGCTTTGTCTTTGCGCCTCCCACCTCGCTAGCTGCACCACAAGATTGTCTTTTTATGCTAAGCGCATAGGACGAGACCTGCGCTATCACCATGAGCCTACAGCGAGGGATCAATTACTTTATGTCTTTACGCTTAGCAGTAGAACTGTCATTCTTGTAAAATCAATCTCAACTCGGCTATTATAATTTGATAACAAGGTTTCCTTTCAGTAATGCACTCGTCCACACGGTATCCTTTTTTTTTCTTTGGCAAAACAATATATCAGTGCAGGAGGCTTTTTTTTTCTTATTTCCTATGTGAACACTTTTCATGTGATCCTTTAATAAACTAAGGAGCCATATTGGCTCACTTAAGTGGGCTTTAAAAATGAACACTGCCAGTTGTCAGTCTTCCAGCTAATCAGTCCAGACAAAATAATAATTGCTTTTGAAGTGTAATACAGGGATTTCATCATTTTTAATATATTTATTCTAATATGGAGAATGAAATAAAATATGGCTTCTGGGAGGCAAAATTGTTTGTTGGTGTAAATGTCGTTGGTTCTCGGTGTTTGTGCGGCAGTCCTGTGATTGACACGTCATTAGTCCAAGAATGTACAACCATCTCTCAAGATGAAACAGTCGGCTTAAGATTTGGACCTCTATTACGTATGCGCAGGACCGAGTGCTCAAGCGAGAGAAATCGAGTCCTCGCTCAAGTTTACCACAGGTGTTGTCATTCGCCTCTCTCGTCCCATCGTGGAGCGTTTGTCACATTAAAACCTCGAGAGCTGTGACAGCTGCGCTCCTACGAGAGGTGGGCTAATTAAAATGTATCAATCACTAGTTGGAGAAGATGATTTTTCCTCTCCGCTTGATCCGTCCGACGCGGACGGCAGTAACAAAACGAACAATGAAAAGCTCCGTGTCGCAAAATAATCCACTTTCAGGTACACCACTGCAGGGAGGAACTCGATCAAAAGAGAAAAATGGAAGCGGGTGTCCAAGGCCTAAATGTATTCCATGGCCAGAGAATGAACCTGCCGCCCATGTGACACATGATTTACACAGGAAGAGGCCTGTGACTCTCTACAATGATAGATCTCCGTCCAAGTCTGCCTGGGCTCACTCTATGACACATCATCCTTCTCTTTTAGCTGGTAAGATAGAGATGGATAGCAAAATGCTGTATTGATTCCCCTGTCCAACGTGCGGCTGCCTTTTTAAGACTGCACGTCTGAATTTTGACCACAGTGACAAGTGCCTCGCCCGTCACCGTCGCCGTTGCTTACATTTGCATCATTAGATCCATTTGCTTTCTTGACATTGGCCACGCGCTCTGCATTCTAATGTGCTACTTGAGGAAAAACACAACTTTAAATATCGGGAGATAATCCGTACTGCTGCTCGATCCTCGTGGCGATTGATGAGGCTACAGGAGAACATCATGCTCAATTGAGACTGGTCGGGTTTTTAGTTAGCTGCACGGGATTTACACTGCACGGTTCAAGTAATATTCTGATTTGTTTGTGTTTGTCACATCAACTAACAGACGCAGAGATCATTGAGACAAAATATCCACTAGTCCTTCTCCAGACCTGCAGGGGGCAGAGAAAAAACAGCCACCTCACAATTCACCAAACATCCTGCCAAATGCAAGGGACTGAAGTATAATACAGTCACAGATTTGAACACAAAGCCAAATTATTCCTTTAAAATTAAATGAAAACTTGTGATAGGTTATCAAAAAAAGTGATGTCACTTTGATGGGTGGCTGAGTACGGGCTTAGCAGCTGCACATCATGTCACATTTGCTGCCTGTCATTTCATATTATAACCTTGCCGTTTCACAAATAACCTGCAACAGCTTACTTTGGCTCTCATGGCACACCAAAGTAGTTTTGGGGTGTGCGGGGCAACATGAGCTTGGTCTTTTTTTTAAGTGTGTATGCTGCAGGCCCGTGGACCTGTGTGTGTGTGTGTGTGTGTGTTTACATGGCTTTAAACTTGGCGGCGTCAATGCTGATTCATGTCACATTGAGTGACAGCTGACCTGAGAGCCGGCAGCCAGACACTCAGACGGATTACAAGGCAACTAAATGCACACAACCTCTGGCCTGCTGTGAGGCGGCATGATGACAGCATGGGAGGGGGCGGGCGGGGGGCCAAGAGGTGGCGACCCCCCACTTCCATCCATCACCCACCCCCTCCTCTTGGCCACAATCCATGCTGGCTGGCTGGTAGAAGAGGTAAGCGAAGGCTAACCATTACATCGAGTCACTTTTAGTCTTCCAAGTGAATCATTTTGTTCACATGAATAAAACATGTCATAGCCCGAAAATGGATTTTAAAATACTCTATAAAAACAGGGGTCAAAAAGACACCAACCCAACTTTTTGGAGTCATTCATTTCACCCAAAAATTGGTTGAAATTAATAACCAACAAATCAGCACATTTTCTTACTTGACATCATCCGTTAGCGGAGATCTTGTAAACATCTATCTCGATCTCCAGCGTGGACTCCAGCGAAGCGATTCTTCACCCACGTAGCCTCTCCAGCACTGAATTTAAAGTGAATAAGATCCGTCTCCACTGCTCAGCCAACATGTCCAGTGGTGCCCAACGTGGGGTGAATGCTTGTTTCCTGGGTACCAAGTGGCTATGGGTTTTCATCTGGTTTTGCTCCTGGGTTCCACCAGGGGCACACGTGTGTTAGCCTGCATTATCTTATCTTATTAGCTAGACGTGCGCAAAAGCATTGGGCTCCACACAGCCTCCATCTTGGATTAGTGGGCGTGGGCTGAGTAAACTTGGTGGGTCCGATAGGGGTTGTGTATGGGCTAAGTGGCCATGGCTTAGAACTACCTGGGCCACACACCTGTCATCTATTCCCAATCGGCAGCTATTGAAGGGCAGTTTCAGCTATGTGCTGGTGCTGAATGTTTGCATGGCTTGTTTCCATGCGGCTTGTCGTTTGCCAGCTCAGTTCTCTCGTGTGCTAAGCGGTGACCTTTGTATGTTCCATGCTCTTATAGATTTTATTTCTTCTTCTTCTTCTTGCTACCGTAAGTACATGTGACTCTTTTGAATTGTTTGTCTTGTGGATATAATTTTGTTGGTGTGTCTAACCTTTGGCACATCCTCGCCTTTGGTTAATTTTCACATTTGTGTTCATGCACCCTAGTTTAATAACAATATTTTCCAAATTGGATCAAGTTTTCTGTCATCTGGCATTGCCATTGTCCTAGCACGTGGCTACACCTAAGTCACCAAAACCACTTGGAGCCCTAGATGGGCAAACACAAATGGGGCCTACATGGGTTGCATATCATTTGGCCAGTGGGAACCCAGACAAGGAGCATTCAGATAACCAGTTCAAGCCCCTATAGTCAAATACACATGAGGCCTCGGTGGGACATTTGGAAACCACCTAGGACCCAGTTGGAGACCATGTGGGCTAACACAGGTGTGCCCCTTGCTGAACCCAGGAGCAAAACCAGATGACACCCATGCCCATAGCCCATGTTAAAACCCACATGGGGCCCAGATGGAGATTTTGGCTGGGTGACTGGGAAGCAAGTCGACTGTGTTTGCACCCACAACAGCGCAAACGCCCGTTCAACTTATGCACGTCTGCAAAAACACCGAAAGAATGTAGAAGATATTGTGTACTTAATGAAGTGGCCAGTGAAAGGGTAGTGAAGGGCAATGATTCAGCCTCACCAGGGCAAAACCAAAGTATTCACACGTCCTTGTCGGCTGCGACCGAGCCAACAAACCAACAAATCTCTTGACACAATCTAAGGGGTCCAAATCCAATTGCCTCCAATTCGGCTAGTTAGTGCTCAGCAAGGACGACCTTGAACAACTCTGGCAGTCTTTCCTGAAAACTTTCATAATTGTTAAACAACACGCAGCTTTTAAAACGTTTCCAGAATCCAATGTTTAGGAAAAATGGCCTATTTAAAATGTTTCTTGCTAAAATAAGCCCCCCACAAACACCTGCAAAATGTGCCCCATCTTGGCCATTTTACATCCGATCTCTCGCTTTCTTTGGAAATCAAATTTCCCTGTGGAGCAATACATGTAATTTGGAATGTCAGAGAGCAGCCACAATTTGCAGTTTTTCTTCCAAGCGCGTGTCTTCTTTTGTGATCAGCTGACTGATGTTGCTACGCTCCTCAGACCCATTCTTGTATAAGGTGGATTTTTTTTCGGAGCCTAGTTTAGTGGTTGAATCTTTTTTTTTTCTTTGTCTTCTCTCCAGCAATTTTTTTCTAAATGCCAAATTGTTTTGGTATAAAACTCCTAAAGACTTTGAAACCAGAGCAAAATGTTCAACTTTGTTTCCTCCCTGTCACCCAACCTGCAATGTAAATCCATCCTACCAGTCATCAAGATTGTTTTTTGTTTTTTTAACAACAAACCTTGTCAGACTTGATTTTCATATTTGAGAGGAGATACTTGATAGGTGGATATCAGTACGTGTTTTTGACGGGACTCCACTAGTCAGTCTTTTTGGTGTGTTTTTGTGGTATGTCAGAATAAGAATTGCTTGGTTGGATTGGGTTGGTTTTGATTCGTGAGGAAAGATTGTGGAGGTATCTAGTCATATTCATACTTTGTCTGTGTTTTGGTCACTTTTCTCCTTCTCTCTTCTCTTCTGAATGATCACCCATCTAGTCCCTTTTTAAAAATATTTTTTCTTGAAACCTTCAGAATGAACTGTCCCTTTTTAAAAATATTTTTTCTTGAAACCTTCAGAATGAACTGTGTTGTATCTGTGCAAAATCCCTATTGATGAATGTCTTCAAACTTTTTCACATTTTGTTGAATGATGGCCCCTCATTGATTTATGCGTTTGAGGCAAGATTTTGGTTGCTGGGCTAGCAGGTCGTTTGGTTTAACAACTTTTTAAATATTCGTCACTACTCTGTGGTCATTGTTGGCTTCAAGTCTACATTTGTTTTTGTCCTTCTATTCACGTCCTAAAAAACAAAAGCTAATAAGTTCTAGCGTAATATCTGCATTGCTTCCAGATATGATAGGAGTGAACATGTTTTCAGATTCATTCTCAATCTTCAGCTCATCCGCGTCTTGACGAAAGTACAATGTTGTTCTTCCATGCGGCACATTGCGGCCTTAAAGCCTCCTAATAGGCACTTGTCTATGTCGGCAGTTGTTGCAGAGCATTCAGTCGGTTAAACAAAAAAAAAAAAAGATCAGCGCGCCATCTCTGATTGTGCTGACGTGTGCAAAGCGGGAGCACACGGCTGTGCGTATGAAGCCCAATAATAATAATGATGAAAAAAAAAAAAGTGTGATTTGTTGCTTTCATGTTTGGGGGAAGTCAGCTCCAATCTGAGCTTGCACGCTGCCTTGAGGGACAAACATGAACGATGAACTCATGAAGTGTCGGCAATCAAGTGTCTCTGTTTTTTACACCGAGCTAATGCTATCAGGCCAATTAGAATTCCACTTATCAGCTAAAAATAAAAAGGGAAACATTGGAGTCTGCTTTATGCATCTCGATCTCCATTTCTTTGAGAGAGCCAAAGTGTTAAAGGGGACATATTATGCAAAATATATATATATTTTAATTGTTGAGATACAGATAATTGTCAGGAATGCCTGACATTGGTCCAGAAAATATGGGCTAAGGTCGGATGTCCATGCTTTTAATCGGACGGCATCTTTGAATTTGCAATCGGAAAGCATATCATATGTCTCATAAATGTAAATACTAGATGAAACCCAATGATATCAAGAATTACACAAAAAAGCATCCCCAAATATAATCTGACTGTTTAGTGTGCAAATACTGCATGAAACATTAGCCAGACCTCTGCGGATTTAATCCGTTTTCCAAGCGCTCCATCAACCTTCAGCTATTTTTTTTCCCAGACGAGACAGTAGTTCCAGCGTGTATGATTAATAAGATACAAATGTGCAACGGATACTTGATAAATGACTGGGCTTTCATATTCATGATGCCCAATGAATATGCAGCACCGGCGGCTTGGGCCTATACTTGATTGATCAAATGTATTCCATTCATCACACATTTTGTGCTTAATTAGCATATTTGAAGCAACACCATTAAGAGTGCAGCACTATGGGCTATTTGAGAGATATGATGTATGTATGCAGATGAGCGCACATCCCTCTTTGTCTAGTACGGCACGACGAAGAATCATTTCTGCCATGCTGGGGAGAACTGGAGAAATAGGAGAAAAAAAGCAATTGACAAATGTTTTCAAAATGGTATTGTGCACATAGTCTATGAATATTGTTTTAATTGCCGTTTGTTTTATTTGTTACATGAGAGCTACATGAGATTTGGATGCCAAATTAACTGTTTCTAATTGGCGTTTGAGTTGCAAAAAATTATTTGCTTGGAAAGACAAATTCAGAAGTCATCTTAAGTCAGTCCTTATGAATTAGAAAATAGTCTGCAAGTAAATAAACAAAAAGGTTGTGTAGGTTGTATCTGGAGGTTTTACACAACAACCCAACTTCACTGGAAGTGCAAAAGGTCTCTGACATTCTTTGCTCAATATTATGTCATTAGTCAAGCTTTTAAAGATTAGATACGTTTAAATATTTTTTGAACAGTTTTTATGTGGGTGACAGTCTGGAACTGATTTCCATTCCTGTTATTTCCTTCGGGGGAATTTGTTTTGATAGAACAACATGGAGGTCAGCTGGCATCTCGGAGCGGATGGCGCTGAACCTTTAATATTCTGCCGTACATTCGTTCGGTGAATTCTTTTGTCAACGCGGTGAGGGGAAAATGAAATCATCTCCAAGAAAAGAAACGTTGCGAGGCTCTCGGCAGGATATTTCTCCAAAAGGGATGTAATAACCTGTGCGGGGAGGATAAATTGGAGGAAGGGGAGTCAGGATGTGGGTCATTATGGCTCCAAGTTCTAAAGGCCTTCATTAAACACATGAGCTAGTCATTACCCTGCTGCAGACTTGATGAACATTGTCCGCCCTTCTCACAGCAACCCCCTCCTCTTCCTCGGCTTCACAGGCCCAATGATGCAGAGCGTCTGTGTTTGTGTGGCGCAGGGGGTAGCAAAATCTCACACACACAATCTCACACACACACACACACACCAAATCTTTGTTGTCTTGCCGAGCGATCGCATTTGGATTGCAACATCATCGAAGCGCTGTTTCTTGGCATTAACGACAAGAATCCGATTTTTCATTTAAGAACTGCATGAAAAGCTCTGCAGTGGTGTTTTGAAATTAAAAAATAAAAAGGGTGGAGTACAGTAAACTTCTGCATATTTTGTCTTACCGCTCAAGTTTTTGCCTTTCTGTTGGAGTAGAGTCTACTCGGAAAGTTTTTTTTTTTTTTTTTAATCGTTCTGAGATTACTCAGATGGAGACAGTCTTTGATTAGTTGACAGGGAAAAATGCTGAGTCATCAGAATGTATTCGTGGCCCATTTATGCTCTGAATGATGATAGTTGCCACCCGTACAAGAAAATTAAAAAACTAACTAGCTAACAGAATGCAGATATAGTATAATTCTCAAAGTCGATGTTGGTAGACTCAATTTAGAAGAAAATACCAATATCTCATGTTACTGCATCTTATCAAAGATGTTATGTGGAAAGACGACACAGCACTCCGCATTGCAAAATTGCTTTTGTTGTTGTGGTATCATTTTGTTATTGCTGCTGGTGATAAAAGCTATCTCTAAAAAACGTTCAAATTTTATTGCCATATTTTCCATGTTTATGCTTAAAAGTCAAATGATTTGACACCTATTGATAACATTTTCTCTTATAAAACAGGCTTGTATTTTTTTGTGTGCTAGTATAACATTGTCCACCGTAGGCGATTATACAATCATCTAAAAATATATATAAAAGCTTCTCTATTAGAAGCTGTTTGTATTCCAGAACTTCAACATAAAAAAAGGCGTCTGAACCCTGTGACCGGAGCAAAAACTTTCTATATTTTTGTTGTCATTTCCCTCCAAAGAGCCTCTTCGGAGTGCCGCTTGCTCTCCGACATAATGGCCTCGTAGGCGAATCGAGGGGAAAAAAAAAAAGACCTTAAATAATTGATCGCTTTAATCTGCTCACTGAGGTGTGGGCTCTTTGACAGTAATTATAAATGCGTGCAGAAATTATAGCGGAATACTTTAACTGCATTAGGAGTCATCTGATGAACGAGGTGATTGCCGGCTCATTTCCAACAATGGGGGCCACGTCGGTGTCACGCACATTGGAATGGCTGCCGCTTTCCACCCATTTACCATCAAATGTCACTCGCCTGTTATAAAATAGCCATTTGATGGGTCGAGGTAATTGAGGACTTGATTGCTGCGAGAAAAAGAGATGAATTGCATAAAATGTTTATGAATTTAGGAGGCAATTATTTTTTAATAGCCTTGAAATAATAGAGTTGGAGGAAATATGTTTAATTGTTATGATAGCATCTTGCAGAAAAGCAATAAAGGAGGAAATATCTCGGCGCTGCATCTAAACGCCATTATGTGGAGATGAGGAAGTATTGTACACTGCGGCCTTGTTGTCCTTTATCTCACAACGCTTCTCACTGTGAGATTAAAATGTGTTCCTGTTTCCACAATTGAATAAGATGCATCCTGCAGCTCTATCATTTCCTAATAATGTCCTCAGAGCAAACGTGGTACTCAAGTCCATGCCAATATTCATCACTATTAGCTGTTGTTTACACCCTCTCTCTTTGCCATCAGGGGCATTTTTACGACATTTGTGGAGGAGTGAAGGCTGAGCTAAGGAGGAGTCCATTTAATTCTGGGCCACTTCCATTTAGCAGGAGCTAAAAAATGTCCTTTGCAGGACACAACTATTAAGAGCAGTGGTAGGGGTTTATAATGTGTGTGTGTGTGGGGGGGCGGGCAAGTGCAAAAGTTCTCGCCATCTTCATCCCGATTACGGTTAAGAAAGCCCTTGAGCAAGGCATCTCCACAAAACACACTTCAGTGCAGCAAAAATAGAGAGCTGAGTGTAAGTTGAATTGCCCTGAGTGTAATAAATCAAACCTAAAAAAATACAATATATAAAAAAACTGAAATAATTACAAATAAATAAAAAATACATAAGTAGATATCAATAAATTAAAATATAGTTGTGTTCAATTATTTCGGTAATTTGATTTAAAAATGTAACTGACATATTTGCATAATACAGATATAATACTCGATGTATCTAAGATATTTTTTTTCACAATTTCTAATCATCAGCAAACATTTTATTTTCTTCACATTTTATATTTACTTTATTTGCCCCTTCAAGCAACTTCATCATACGTGTTGAATTTTGATGAAAAAAAAACCCACACATTTTTCCATGTGATTGATTTATCCACATCAGTAGACAGAAAGGTGACAGTTAATGGAGTTATTTTTAAAATAGGAAGAAAAAAAAAAACATATCCAAAATAGAATATTTCTCTTCCTTGCTGTCATGTCCTAGCATGTTATATTTATCTTTTGATAAAAAAAAAAATGTTAGGCTATTAACGCGCTGCTACTGTCTCCTGTGATAACCGCTGAAGGTATCAAAGATACAAATTCCGCCATCGGGACTTGCGCTTGTTAAGTCTGTAATTGGTACCAAGTTGGATACGTGACGATATTTTGCTCATAGTCAATGATTTGAAATGAATAAAATAACAATACAAGCTGTTATCAAATGTTAACTCTTTATTTGAATATGTAAAAAAAAAAAAAGGTGCAGGGATCACCGGTAACATTTGTCTTGCAGCTTGTCCTCATTGCATGTTTTTCTTTTTCATTTGAAATAGTTTTTGCTTTTTGAAATGCTCGGGCCACTTTTGAGACTTGTACAGAGTCCAAATTGATGATTAAAGACTAAAGTGCTTTTACTTTCGCTCTCTCTTTTCTAATGGGACACGAAACGGCTTTACATAGAAATAGACTGTACAGCTCTGCGCAGAGCGATCTGCTGCACATGTATTCAGGTGTTCTGTATCCCAAAAGTTGCAAAGTACAATTATCGTTTCATTATGTTGACTTTCAAATACAATTGAAACTTGGCATATCATACAAATAATAAATAGTAGTCATAGCGTGGCTACGCATGCAAGCATTTATGTTTCTTCAAGCAGTAATCGACTTCATTACTGGTGATGAATTGGAGCAGGGTGCAAACGTTTGTTTTAGTGTCTCCGAACGTTTTCCGAACCAGTGTGTCTTTGCCGCCACTCCGTCAAATGTTGAACAGTACTACGCAACGCTAACTGGGAAAAACAGTTGAAATGTCCGACCCGTGTGTTAAAACAAGAACTGTGTCAGTAAAACTATTCTTTGTCCATCTCCACGTACTGCGAGTGGTTGTCAGGGGATTTGCTGTGAGTTTTACTCAAATGGAGTTTGACGGCGTGATTACTGGCGAATGTCCGACAGCACAGCTTACATTTAAACTTAGAGTCACCGTCCTCCTCCGGGACCAGAATCTCTGAGACCCGGACGCCGAGAACCTTCGGGAGCTCCGCCTCGTCCACCTTGATCTGATGCTCCACCGGCATCTTGTTCATGTCTTTGATTTGGAAGCCCAGATGGGATTCCAGATGGGAAATGAAGGAGGTTGGCGACCTGAACTGGGAAGCGCAGTCATTGCAGTAGAAGACCGGGTGACCCGTGTCCATGTTCTTGAGGAATTTGGTGCCTCCTGTTTTCCGTAACTGGTACTTCACATTAGCTAGCCAATGACTTATGGTGGTCATGGAGAGTCCCGTGAACTTCGAGATGTGCATCCGCTCTTGAGGGCCGAGGTCTGAGAGAAGATACTTCCCCTCCGAGGTGAGGAAGAGGCTGGAAGCGAACTGAGCTTGCAAGATGAGAAGATGGCGAGGATTCCAGTTGGACTGGCGGCCTTTGCGCTTGTGGACGGAGTAGACCTCGGCGGACACGTCCTCAAAGCGCCTGACGTCCGATTCCAGTTTCATGGCCGGGAGCCTGGATGCGGTGGGCGGCTTTGGCGTGGTGGCTTTGGGGAGCACTTTAACCATGTCGGCGATGTCGGACAGGGCGTACTTCTGCGGCATCGGGGTGGCGGACTGCAGCAGAGAAGATCTTGGTTTGCTGTGTTTCGATTTAGTCAGGTCTATCGGTTGGTCATCGGTTGGAAAAAGAAATGTTTTTTTCGGCTTATTCCTGGCGGGATTACTGAGCATCAACGAGGGCTTGTCGCTGCAATTGTTAGTGTTTGCAAAAATAGACTGGATATGAGAAGATAGTTCGTCTGCTCGCGAGTTGTTGGGCTTATTTGCTTTGCCCAAATGATTGTTCAGAACTGACTGCAGCGCACTAAGAGGGTTTACGGCAAGGATATCCAAAGTGTCTTTGAGAGGCTCTGTGACGCCGGCAGAGGGGCTTGGAGTCTTGCCCCTGTCAAAAAAATCGGGGCTCAGCTTCCCTTTGATCGGCTCACTCCCGTCATTCCCACAGTCGGCATCTGGCTTTGAAGAGAAAGAGGAATCATCCTGACAATCGCTGTCGTCCGTCTCCATCAGATCAAGCTTCACACTTTGACTTTCCTTCCCGTCACTAATCACAACCGTTTCTTGTTTGATGTCCAAGTTCTTATGCGTCCCCTGGGGACTCTCAACGCCAGTGGCGCCAAGGTACTTCTCCTTCGGGGCGAGCACCCTCAGCTTTTGGTTGAACGTTTGCTTCAGCTGAACAGGGTGTGACACAGCTGTGATGGGGCTGCTTTTGATGATGCCAGAGATCTGATAGGCGGCGTGAATGCTCGGATAGGCGCTCCAGCTTGGCGTCCCTGTTTGGGCTTTATTGATAGCCGAGGCTACTGTGTTAGCTAAAGATTTAAGAATGTCTCCCCCTCCACCAGAGTCCTGCTCCAGATCTTCCTCCCGAAGATAAGGGTACTTAAATCCCCCATTTCCTGCCTTTTGATCTTCACCCTCTTTTTCTTTGTCATCTTTTGCTTCCGTTTCTTCCATTTTGTTTGATGCGCCCTCCCCTTGGCCATCTGTCTCGCTGCTTGCAGGGGAAACATTCTTGGGAGACAACTTTTCTCCATCCGGTTCACCGGCGGTGGGCTCGGCTAACCCCTGGATTTTCTCCACAGACAGGGGATCGAGCGATAGCTGTTTACCCTTCTTGGAAGCAGAGTTGGTCACCTTGATGAAATGTCCCGTCACCATCATGTGTGTGGTGAGTTGCTGTAAGGTGTCATGGGAGCTTCCACACTCCATGCATTTCAAAATCTGAGACTTGCACGTCTCAAACTGCCACGTGTAACTCGCACCGTTCTGATAGCCAAAGCGATTGTTTGCGTTCGAAACTGCACCGGCGCGTTGGGTGTCGCCGTAGCCGGGTGCGCCCGTTGTAGAGTCGGGGGAGCACGGCCTAGCGGTTTCAAAGGCGCGCCTCTTTGCTGGTGGCAGTAGTTTGGGCGTGATTACTGGGATTGGCTCCTTTAAAGGCACTTTTTGGTAATGCTTAGTTTTGATCATATGGACGCTCAGATCCTGGAGAGAGTCAAACGAATGACCGCAGAACATGCACTTAAGAACTTTCTGCGCATCCTCCTTCCCTTCCAGATCCTGCAAACTACGTTTCTTGGATTTAGAGGATGATGTGGAGGAATTACTCTGTTTGCTGATGTTGTTGTCCTGGTAGTGGCCACTCTTATTCATGTGGACCGTCAACTCCACCAGGGTGTCGTAAGCAGCACTGCAGTCTTTACAGCGGAAGCGGCTAGCACCTGTGAAGACTGAACCGCAGGGTTTGCTGCTTTGACGGTACAAGTGGACCGAACTGAAGAGGTTGGGCCTGGACGTGAGTTTCGGGGAGACGGTCTGCTGCAGGGTCTTCGACAGAGCATCCTGGTGCCAATCGAACTCACTCTTGGCGCTTCCGTTGGTGCTGTCACAGTTGGCTTTGCTGGTGTTTCGGCCCAATTTCAATTCCGTCCCAACGCCTGTCCAGTAGGAATCGGAAAGAAAGTTTGCATAGGCTGCTCTCATTTTCTGCAAACTGTTGCCCGTTTCCTCTTTGCGTTTAGAGCTCTCCTCATCCGGCTGGCCGTCACGCGGTGAAGAGTTCTTGAAGTCTGACAGTCTGTCGCAGGTGTCGCTAAGGTGGGACTCCAGATCTGCCTCTTGGTTCGACAGGAGACTGGAGGGAGAGTTCTGGTTGCTGTAACTGTTGGTACTCTTGTTGTCCAGCTCGCGATCTTCGGACACTTTGGGGCTCGTTTTCTCTGAGGATTCCTCTTCCGTCAGGGTGTCATTCTCTGCATCTTCTTCGACGATGGAGTCCTGAAGAGCAGCGTCTTCATCATCAGGCATGTATACTGAAATGACAAATGAAAGACACAGAGGAATTAATGAAGAAGTCAAGACATGGCCAACACAATGCTTCATCAAAATAGAATTTCTTAGCTTCATGCCAACAAAGTTTCTTCTTTGGAACACTCTAAGCATTTCTCTATTGTGTTTGTTCTTATTAAAACGATAATAGTCAAAGGAAATTTGTATTTAAGCTAATGTGAAAAAAAAAAGTCTTGCTGTGAGTAATATCACACACCAAACTAAAATGGTGCAGGACGCGTAAGGCAAGCTGATGCATTGAAGTGGAGTCCGCATAATGGTTATTGTAAATGCAGTCTGATACTCATGACTTGCCTGCAATTACTGTTATAAAATGGTGAATACCATTCCAAATGCTCATCCCTAATTCAGAATATAAACTACACATTCGAGCCGACATTTGTGCCTCGTGAGACCGGCTGGCGCCGGATGCGACGTCTTGACCAACAATCCGGCGCGGTCTGTGATTCACGACGGGCCATCGACTTAGTGCTGTGTCCAAGGCTTTTCTGGCCTCAACTTGATGTGTTTACAACAGTCATTGGCGACTGAGTGACAAAAGCAAATTGATTCTTTGGAGGCCTGTTAACTGTTATTGCAAATGACCTATTCCACAGTGATTAAGGAGGCCGTGAAGTGCAGTGAAAATGCGAGCCTTGTGCTTCTCTGCGCCAACCCCGAAGCCAACACAAAAATTTGACGTACTAATGTCGCGACATGCGCGAGCAACAAATTAGAAGGCGACGGGGAAACATGACTTCAGCAGATGCTTTGCGAGCGATTCGACATCAGGAAACAGATTTTGCTGACGGCGAAACAGAATTATGTTGCAAATGCGAGCGATGATGAAGAGCAATGAAACTGTACATAAATAACAACTTTCGAGAGATTACCGGCAATCTGTCAGGTCTTTATATTCCCCCCGACAGCCTCGTAAACAGTAATTACATCTTTCATTATTCACCTGTTCCTTCTCCCAACTCATACTGCACAAACATTATTGCTTTCATTAACAGATAATTAAACAACACTATTACTAATTGGCACACTTCCCGTCACGCAATTAGAAGAAGTCTGACTCAGCACGGAGCATTTCACGTGGCTGCGGGAGCGAAGGAAAATCTCCTGGCCGTCAACGACATCACGACTGCCGTTCTCCTCGCAAGACACTTTGCCATAAACGAAGTTTGTCAGCACAAATCTGAGATGTTTTCCACCTCGCAGCCATGCGGGGAAAATGTGCATTTTGGGAGAGAGACTTGGCAGATGTGCTCTCCCGCTTAAAAAATGAATGGGACATAACAGCCATGTCCGGGTGCACTTATGCCATTCACGTGGTTAATATTTCCTCTCTCCACAGAGCAGCGTGCGCCGGTCCCACGCCGGCTGGCCGGCCGGCTCTGGAAATGCCTTGCTTCTTTGCTTTCTGAAAATAAAACTTTTTCCTTTTTGAATCAATATTTCACAAGCGCCTCCAGAGAAAGCCCGGAGGTGTGTTGCTTGCCAGCTAATGGACACAAGATGGAGATGGGCTTTGGACTTTTAAAACAAATATAGAGAATGTGGCATCATGAACACACAAGAGCCCTCAACCATGACCTTGATCCACCGTAGGAGCGACGTTTTGATTGGCCGACTGACATCCGTGATGGCCTCTAAAACACGCTGGATGCTGAGGGAACGTGGACGTATATTTTATTTAGAGTTTTATATGTAGAAGGAGAACACCGGCGGCTCTGACAAGCTCGAGTGGCAAGAACAAACGTCAAAGTGGAGCTATTAGTGGTTTTTAGGCTGGAGGGAAACTGAACGCAAATGCTTGTTGTAAATTCTAAAATTCACTTTAACTTCACCCCTTTTTTAAGAAAATAATTGTGCATTCCGCAAGGGAGTTTCACCGCTTACTGTAATATCAATTTTAATACGAAGGTCTGTCTTATCGCACGGGGCAGAATCGTGGGAGATTAACAGCTGCCCTTCCCGCTCTTCTACGCCGTTCTATCAGATGGCCCCGAGTAGCAAACTTCCAGAGGCACCAATTAACCTTCTGGCAGGCGTTGCCGGAAAGTCCCTCTCTTGCCTTTCACTCGGCGTTTGTAACTCAAATGTTTCCTAACAGCCTTTTATACAAATTGAGATTCAAGGACAAGACCAAAGATGGATAATTACGGTAATAGCGATGTCATAAACGCAAGACTCACATTTACTCAGTGGCAGAAATTACAGCCCATATTTTAGAGGTAGCCCCTTTTTCCTCTTTTTATTTATTTATTTTCTTATAAACACATTTATATTTGTAATCATTATTCCCATTACATTTGATGTCCTAAATCCAAATTATGATGTTGCCTAGTACTGCAACTATTTTCCTATTGGGATGAGGATTGCATTTGTTCAAGTGCATGGACAATGCACTTGATGTACTTCAATTACGGCAGTGACCAAGATTTGATTGATGAGTCACATTCTGCTTCCTGGCCATGTCACATGTCTCCATAAGTTTTGTTTGACAGAACCTCCAGAGTAAAATCATTAGTGCCCCATCATGTGATTTGAGGCTCACACAGCAGAGAAAGGACAGGAGCTTGGTCAAAACAGGCACAATGGCAGTCAAACAAAGCCGAACATCCAACTTCCAGAAAACTATGGGTTGGCCATATGGAGCATCTTATTTCCATTACAAACCACCACAGAAGAAGAAACCAGCCCACCCTTCCCCAAGAGGTCTTCCAGAAGTACTGCCATGGGGTCGGAAGAAGGCAACCTGACTACCTAGCTTGCAAAACAAGAAGCTGGCATGGCTTACAGGAGATTTAGCATGTCGTAAAGCACCGTTAAAGCCTCCAATCTGTGTCAACGCAAATTTATATCTTCAGACGGAGATATGCAAAGGTCAAAAAAGCCGAGGTGTCCGTCGTTAATCAACCGACTGAAGTGTTTAGAACCTTTATCCGTGAAAGCAGGCTCTTGGCATAGTGAGGCCGAGATTTACGGAGGCAGCCGCCTGTTTGTCAGCCAACACGCTCCTTTCCTCACGTCTACAGAAAGCGGCTAAGTGCTTCGGCCATACTAGATTACTTTTACGGCTACATCCACCCACTGGCAGCAAGTTGTCCAAGCCGATCGCGAAGAGCGTACAGCACCAAATATTTAGTGCGACGTTTGCAACTTAAGAGCGGACGGTGCTGGCTTGCCTGCTCGAGAGACGATTCTCAGGATGTGTCAATCATTTGAGGAATTTCCTGTTTCAACACGCCAGCGTGTAAGAATGTTTCGCCCACAAAAAGGTCAACACCTCATTAAATGCTTAGTAAAAATACTTGCTACATCCATCGAGTTGAAGGCGGGATGTCATGTTTTCAACCATGTGTCCAACGTTTTGTGGGTTAAAGTTGAAAATTACGGAATTAAAAAGTATTTGAGAAATGACCATGTGACGCATGTGACCATTAGCTGCACCTACATGAATGGAGTGTACATTTTATAGGTAAAACAGAGTGAGTTTATACAAATCTCTTCTTAGCCATTTCCTGCTACATTTCTGCTTCTGCAGCTTAACAAAATTAACGCCTGTGTGAGTTCAACATAAACAGCAACTTATCATCATAACATTTCATCTTGAAATAAACAGTGTTGAATATGGCATTTTTGCATATTTGTACAATCTCTGCATTCAACTCTGAGTTATGAAGTTAGCATTAACGCTAGTAGCTTTAACACAACGATGGAGTTGACGACGATTGGAAAACGTTCCGAGCTTACACAATGACACTACAGTCCTATGCATCAATCAACTTGATTTTTAAAACAAACAGATAAGTTAGAGTGTAAAATATGTCACATTTGAAATAACAAAATGTAATTGTGATAGTGGGACTGAGGTAAATTGAAGTAAAAGCATTCAGAAGCAAAGCAGCAAAAACAAAAGTAGATTGGCACAATTACTGAAAGAATGCACTATGCAAAGACGAAATTGAAACACGTTAAAAGAAGACTACGAAAACATTTTAAATGTTTAAAAGAAACTATAGTAGTTTTTTAACTTCACTCAGAGGCTTATCTCATGATTTGTTCGACACAAAGGTATTCTGGCTGAAGATGATATGAAGTAGCCGCAGCAATGACAGACATGCTGTTCTTAAAACAATCCATGTGGAGAATCCACATGATTCTCAACCTTTCACATTTATTACATATAAGAAATCGATTGAGTAAACACCTTGCTAATTCAAAGCTCTCCATGACGGGGCATGATACTCGCATTTCCAAATATTCAACTACCCTCACCAAAATACAAGACCCCCCCCCCCCCCTCATGCACACCTCCACCCACAAAGGCTCTCAGGCTGTCTCAGGCTTCACTTTTGCTGCCCGCCGATCGATATCTCTTTTTACTTCTCATTGATTGCTTAGCGGCGGGAGCGACCTAAGCAGGACTGTTATGACATTTCCAGATTTCCCGCTGTCCTTGCAACAATCAATTACATGTGCATGGCAATCAAAACCTCTTTGGAAAATGAACCTGCCCCGTGACATTTTCATCTTGGAGATTTATGCCACGTAAAAGGCAAGAAAAATGACATCAGTGAACGTTCTGTGGTTGCTGTGGTAACTATCACCTTCTCCCTCACATCAAAGTACCAATTAATGGTGTGTGTCAATTTCAAAACACTTTAAATAAGTGTGGAGGTGTCAGTCAAAAGAATAAAGTTGGTTTCCAAACAAAGTTGAGCTGCTTGTTTTAGTGCCGAGAACAAGCGAAATAAAAGTCGTGTCCTCGGTGAGCTATGATTAGAAGGCGGCGCACACCCGCCACAAGGTGTAATATTTGACATCTTGAGATCTGACGATGTGTGTGAGTCACGATCAAACGCCGACGCTGTCAGACATCCCGATGACAGACTTGATGACACGCTTGACGTCTGATGTTAATTCTGAACACAGTCACAAAAATAAAGGGGGAAAAAAATGGCCAAGTGTTAATTCCGAGCCCCGCAGCCATCTGTAAATATCTGCGAATGCTTTTCCTCGTCACCGTTTCCTGTCAGGAAGCAGCCGCGGTGCACGCGAGGACGCAGACAGAACAATCAAGCCCGGGCTGCCTCCTTTTGACAAAACATGTCTGGAGGTTAATTGACATCATGGGATGAAATAGTATTTGATTTGCCTTTAAACAGGAGCGTGTCATTACCTCCCTTCTGACCCATTATTTCCTTGCAAGTCTTGAGTCAAGCAGCTCTGATGACGCCCTCGAGGGACTTCAACTACTCTGCCACGCTACGACTGATCATTTCAGGGATTTAGCTCGCGGATGTGGATGGCACACTGCACACTGCTTTGCAATGAGCAGATTGGGGATGGGAATTTGGACTCCATCTCTTGATGGATAAAATGGAATCGGTTAACTCATCGTTCGAATCACGTTATAACCAATGGCTGTCGGTCAGCCACAACTTCAAACTAGTTAGTGAACCCCGATAGTGATTCCGCTTATTTATTCCTCTTAGACAAAAAAGAACACAGAAGCACTTAATGCATCTTGTTCTCGACTATGATCGGAATTTTTGTGAGAATGGCGGAAAAGCAAAGAGGAAAAAACCAACAATTCAAGACTTAAGAAGCAACCGTCACGAGGGGAGTTCGCCGCTGGCAAGGCCGATCTGACGCTCACCTCTCTCAGATATGCCTCTGGGGAAGCTCCCAGATAGCAGTTTTGAAAAAGTGCGTTTCTATAATCGCTCAGAAGGTATTTTGCAAAAACAGTTCAATTACGTTCTTATTTATGGGAACATTTCTTCTTTTGTGTCTGAATTAGTTGATGAAGATGAATGCAAAAGGTGCACAGGAAATATTCTCAAATATTAGTCAGCAAACTGTCTTGGGAGATTAATCTAGTGACAAAAATATTCCGGCATGATTATGAAAGTTAGAATTTCACCTATGATTGTTCTCTATCTCAATGTTTAAAGCTGTTGGACTGATAGTCTTTTTACTTGGACTGCTCAAAATTAATTGAGACAAATTTTCACAATTTTCTAATAAGAGAAACAAAAACCGCGTAAAGCTTTTTGGTCTCCTGAAGAAATTAATTTATGTGGTTGGAAAATGCACATTTAAAATTGCACTTGTTCAACCCAAATCCTCCTGAGCAGGAATGGATACATTGATTTATCATGCATATCCCAAGATAAGACGACGTGTCTTGAAAGGGAGGGTTGCTGATTTGGTTTTGGCTCCAAAAAGCACAAGTCAGGGAAAAGCCCATCTTGACTTCTGTACGGATGACGTAGATTCTACTTTGAGCACATTACGTCCTCCACTAAGCACAAGTTATTCATGCAGATAAATGCCTCGTTCTCGTACAGCCTCAACCTGAATATTTGATGCCCTAATATAATCACATGAAAACTTGCGGCTCAAAAGAGGACAACAGATTGTGCGCGCGGCAAACGACGCTCAACTGGACCCCGAGCCAGATTAATACGACGGGATGGCGGATGCGACACCATCTCCTGCCATCTGGCTCTTCATTTGGCCAAAAAGGATCACAATAATTAAGGCAATTAATCAAAGAAATGTTTTCATGAGCCACATTCGCTAAGCAGAAAAAAACAAAAACACTCAGCATACATCCAACTCTAATGAGCATATTCACCCAGTCACCACCTCGCTTGTGATGTCATCCAGTGAGGTTGACACCCCTTTTGATGATAGAATATTCCGCGCCCGTCCACCCGAGGCCTAATTGGAAGCGAGCTGTCCGAGAGCGACACAATCTGCTACCCGGAACCCGGAGTCATCACTTTGATGACGCATCACATGAGGCCGCTGCTGCACCGACAGACCCGGAGCCAGATCATGCACCAGCACACACACACAAACACACTCGCACACACACAGGCATTGACGTCCTGGTTCGTTTTGTCTTCTTTTAGATGATAAAAAAGGAGAATATTGTGCATCATTAGTGCACTTCATCTTGATGCAGGCAGCCACAATTATACTGCAAATGCATTTGCAATTGTCCAACAAATCTGTTCGAAAACCGTTTTAAAATTCCTTCAAAATCTTTACAATGTCATTATCATATGTACTGTATTGTTTTATACATTTTATTGACTACAATCTGTGCTCTCAATTAACATTTGCAGCATTAATCTGTAGGAGCCGTGAACATAATGCCCATTTGTACTTCAATTAATTGAGGTTAGGCTGTAAAATGTAAAATGAATAATTAAATTATTAAATTGAATTACTTTTAATGAAACAACAGCTTTGAAATCATGGCGATCCCATATTGGCTTATAATAACGGTGACCCGCGGATCAACTACTTTAGCGTTCTGTAATAACCAGGAGAGGGTTGAGACGTCTCTCACGTACAAGCTCGGATGCTAACATTCCCACTCAGGGTTGTGTATAGTGCTGCTACTAACACACACAAATGAGTCAATATTTACCTCAAATGCAAGACATCAGATTGAGGCTGTGCTCTTGGATATATCCTTACGGGCATCCTTCAATTGTTTATGATATATGGCAATGTTTACGGCACACAGTATGCAGATACGCCTTGAATGTTGAACTCAGCAAGCAAAACAATCAAGGCTTAATGATAAGGATGATTATATCTTTTGAATGAGAAAAATGTTCAACGTCTACAAACAAAAATGAAGAAATAAGAATGAAAAATGACTCAAATGTGGGATACAATTGCATTTAACACCAATAGGAGGAGCCCCGAAGCCGATAACCCGACTGTGACCTGAGCAAAGATTACAGTATGATGCCGCTCCTTAATCTTGCTTGACTTTTCCACAAACCCTACTTGGCATTTTGTTTAGATTTTTACTGCTGGGTTCAAATGGCACAATTTTGACATTTTGAGGCAAAATTGGGATATAAAACATAACACACACACACACAAACAAACACACACTAAAAACTAATTAAATACATTTAATGTTAATTTTATTGGAACGTTAACTACATACAGAAGATGTATGTAACTGTGATGATTTACAATTTGGTACTGATCCAAATTATGATTGCTAGGTCAGTGGAGGGATGTTACTAAAACACCCCCATAGCATCTTCCTCTGCTAGAAGGTAAACAAGAAGCCATCGGGGGGAAGAGTGTTGGAAGTCTGTACAAGTGAGGATGTTCAAAAGCCCCAGTTCGTATTTGTCAGCTTACAGATGATTTTTTTCCACCCCCCGCCCCGGCCGATCCACTCACGCAGACCCCCAGTTCCAGTCTGTCGGCTTAACCGGGCCGGCCGTGCTCATGACACGGCTCTCCCGCAGCAATGCGATGAGGTCCGATGCTTCCTTTCTGCGGAACAGCAGTTTACCCCTCGTTCACCCTTATCAGGGTGGGGGAGCCATCATCTCGCCGTACGCCACTCAAAGAGCGCGGCGCATATTGGAGCTGACCGCTCCAGCAAACAGGGCGGCGCTAATAAAAGAGCATCCTGCTCGCCTTCAGATTTCCCTGATGGACTGTCAGTCAGGAATGTTTGCGTGGCGGCCGCCAGGGAAGTGGGCAGACGTTTAAAGGACCTCGCAACACATGAGGCCTTTGTTCTGCTTAGGAGACACTGAGCGCCTCATTTCACTCACTGTGTGAATGCTGAGAGATGAGCTTTCACACTAACGCGATGGCACATCCTGAAATTTGCCTTCTTTTTTCCAGTCCTTCATCTGCTTGTCTGTATTGTGATGAATAGCAGCACCAGAACTAATGCCATTCCAACTCCAACAAACATTTTGGAATCATGCCCTTGGTACGGAGTTAGTAAATGGAGTGTGAATGTTTTGAAAACCAGGTTAATTTTCTTTTTTATTAAGGTTTATTAAGCTGTAAAATATATATTTTTTTGGTAGAATTTGTGGTTAGCAAGTCTGCTTCTCATTTGAGAGTTTCTGAGTTCAAATTCTGTTGCAGGCCTTCCTGTCTGGCGTTTGCATGATGAACTCGTGCAGGTTGTTCTACGGCTACTCCTGCTTCCTCCCACTTTCAAAAAACATCCATGTTAGGTTTATTCAAGATAAGTGCTGCAACTAATGACTTGTTTTGATAATTGATTCATCCGTCGATTAATAATTTAACTTTCGATTAATCAATAAATCAGATGAACAATCCCTTTCTTTACATTGACATTAGTTCAAATTAATAGTTCAGAAATAATTACAATGCATTTACTGGTTTGCTCTGGAATATTTTGAATAATTGGCAAAAATAATGATCATTGTTTTCAAAGTAAATCAAAAAGTTTTATTTTGATTAAACACAAAGATAATCAGTCTGATGTCATGGATCAAGGATTACATACATTTGAGAATATTTACCATTTAGAGGCTGGAATTTGTGGAACTTTTAATTGAAAATAAAAGATGAATTGATTACCAAACTAAACGATGAATTGATTATCAAACATAGTAATCGATTAATTTGATCATCGATTAGTTGTCAATTAATCGATTAAGTGTCTCACCCCTATTGAAGACTTTAAACGGTACATTGGTGTAAATATGACCAGCACCAAAGTAAAGAAAATGGATGGATAATAATTTTTTTTCAATGTCACACAGATGGCCATTCCTCAACAGATCACTTGTTGCTTCCAACACTTACTGCATCCCCTTCAGAAAAGCCATGATGATATCACAGAAACGCGTCATTTCTCTATGTCCAATCAGATTGCGCTGATGGCATCACATTTGTGCTCACAACCATGTTGCAAGGTGTCAGGAGGCTGCTTTGACATGCTGTGATGGGACGGTTCTTTCTCTGCGTAAGATAATGGACAGAATTCTAAAGATGCCGTGGCACTCCAGCACTTAGTCATGCTGCATTTACATACTGCAAGGAATTAGGAAATATCCCAGTTGAAGCTCACCAGGTCGGACCTCAAAGTCTTTCGATCAAATATAATAATAATAAAAAAAATGGCTGACTAGGATAAGAGTATTTTCCTGAAATTATACATGTGCTACACCATAAGTGACTTGCCATTGTAAGCAATGCCATTAGCGATATTGTGCTAGATAGACGAAGCATATAATTTGAGCTTTCTATAAGGTAGTTTTATGTTAACCTGTTCACATTCCAAAATTACAAATTGATCGAGCAATGTCGAAACCTTAGCCTTTAGAATCAATGTGCATTAATAATCAGACCTTGTGCGCCCTTGTGACATCACTTGTTATTTCATTAACTATATCTCACTCACTCCCGGTGGGACCTACGGTGACTCCCCCTGAGATGGCTCTCTCCCAGCAACATCACCTTCATATGAACCCAAAACAACGACCTGTCCTCCTCCCCCAAAAAAGCAGCCTCCATCAAGGTCAGGCTCTGATGAATGTGATAGTGCAGCTGTGTGTATCCTATTAAAAACAATCTGCATGTCACTCCCCCCTGCCTGCTTTTTTTTTTTTTTTTTACGAGGCTGCTGGATGCGCTCCAGCCGCAGCTTTCCTCGTACAAGCACTTTTAAGTTTTCAGCAAAGGGAGGCACTTTTTTAACATTCCCACTTCATTAATAGTAGATTGCCACTTTTTCCCTTCATTAAATACAATGAGGAGGCTGCGGATGGAAGGTACGGCTGCGAGAGTGCCTCGGCCCGTTGTTTCTGACGGGACCGAAATGTGACAAGACAACGAGTGTATTGAAAAGAGCCCCCAATAAAAGCCTCCCCAGTATAAAATGATCATTTTTAAGTGCAAAACTTGAATGGAGCTTTGTCACTCTGACAGCCCGTCGTGACAACAAGGCTGCCCAAACAGAGACGGGTGTTGGCAGCCCCGCAGTTGAAAGTTTCCCTCTTCCAAAAACAGACCCTCCGCTGTTTGTGGATATTCGACAGCGCTGATATCTGCGTGTTGATTAGAATCAAAAAAGAATTGCGTTGAATCGGCGCTCCCCGGAGCAGCACATCAGCCATTGTGTCTCAATGACAGTCACTCCATTGAGCCAATTATTTCTCTTTGACAAAAGCTGCTTAAAAGACTGCTGTCATTGTTGGAGTCATACAGAATAAAAAAATGACATGACGGCTCTAACATACAACCCCACTAAGTATTACTTTTACCACTGGGAAATGATTCCTTTGTCTGGTTAAAGCTGAAGCCTTTGCAGCGCTAATGCAATAATGAAGCCTTTGAAATGGAGATGTTAAAAACTATAATGTTTAGTCTCGCAGGCACGGCAAGTCAATATAGTGTAGTTTAGTCTTTAACATTATGTAAATGCCCATATTCCCCCCCACCTACTTTTTACAATGGACAGCTAAATGACCAATGAAAACATGCTTTATTGTGATTTTAACTGGTATGGCCATTGGCCAGCAGAGTCTATGAAGCATTTACGTCCACCTAACGTTCTCGTCGTCTGAGAAAGAAAGCACACCGACAATACTATTAAAACAAGAGCTGACCCTTAATTTTTTGTTTTCATCAACCGAGAGCTGACATCCTTGACTCATGAACATGTTTCCGTTGAGTTGGACAGATTAATGCAGGTCAAAATCCGTTGGCTTAATTAGCCATAAAACTACGAATTATGCTGATTTAAAATGTCAATGCTTTGCAATCTGAGCTGGTTTAACCTTGATACGCAAGGTCAATTCCTTTGTTTTGGATGTATACTGCAGACATTTGAGTTTTAGATGTCGTAACAGAATTAATTCTGTAGTCTACAAAACCAATTTACAGCTAAATGCGTTCAACCTAATCAGGAAAAACTTGCAGCGAGACAATGGGGCCAAAACACACTGCCAACTCAACAAAGGACTTCATCAGGTGGGGAAAACTGGATACCGGTCAGGTCGATCACTGACAAGCATTTTCTCTCCTGAAGAGGAGATTGAAGGAAGAAACCCCCAGAAGCAAACAAGAACTTGAAAGAGGATGCAGTAAAGGCCGAGAAAAAAAAAGAAGAATACAACATTCTGCTAAAGTCACTCGGTTGTAGGATTGATGCAGTTGTTACAAGAATATTTCCACCAAGTGTTCCATGTTAATCACTATAAGTTAATTTAATAACCTCCGTTCCAATATTTTTGCTCACTTGAAAAGTGGCGTGAAAATCGATATTAGGAACAAATCTCTGATTTCATATCACGGGGTTTGTCATAGATCAGCTGAAGTAGAAAGGGAGAATTCATGTAGCGTAAGCCCCATGATGCGGCCTTACAAATGCATCACAGCTCTTCAAATATTGCCACTGGAAAAGTCAGAGCCACAACAATATTTTCCCTGCGTGACATTTGCGAGGTAAGAGAGGAGGAGTAGGTCACTGACTTTTCTTCTTTATTCACGGCACGAGAGAGAGAGAAAGAAGAGAGTGGTTAATTTATTGAAAAGATGGTAGGCGGATGAAGCAGCGGCACGGAACTGATACCCTGCACGGCTGTAGGTTGTGCGCCGAAGGAGGGGGCAGAGGGATGGGGGCGGTAACAGGGGGGGGCCTGGGGGGAGCTGCGTGGACCGGTGCGACAGAGGAACGGTTAATGGAAATGAGTGACAGGCTTTCAGAATGATTTACAACGGGTGGCGCTGCGGCAGAGGCGGCGCTTGATGGATGATCCTGAAAGACGGAGACGAACCATAAATCATGTCTGGGAATCATTGACAGAGATAAAGGAGGGCGAGAAAAAGCAACGGCATTGACGTTCATTCTTCCAATAATGTACATTGACGAGTTACACTACGGAGCCTTAATTAAAAAGTGAACATGGGTTCCCCCCCCCACCCACCGGCTGTCCTCCCCCATCCCTCTGTATTGCCTTATCAATGGTAATTAAGGATGCAGCATTCTTGACCCAAACACACTTCCGCCACGAGTTAAGTTTCTGTGCCAAAAGATAACTTCCATGCCTCTTCCTCCCAAAAACAATACTTGACAAATTTCTTAGTACATATTTAGGCACATCTTCATGGTTCTATAGGGAAAGATTGCATGTAGGCTAAATGCTAACATGACTGGGGTAAGAAAAGGCTGCCATTCTTAATCCATCCATTTTCCAGTGTTTATGCTGTCCGAGGTCATAGGTGAGCTGAAGCCTATCCCAGCTGATATTGGGGGAGAAAGGCAGGATACATTTTGAACTGGTCATCAGTCAATCGCAGCGATATGCTAAACAATCAATCAGTCTCACATTCACATCTTTTCTCTTCAACGATTATTGTTCGAAGCAACAGTGAAGAGTAATTGTGTATTAGTTGTCAAATAGTGGACTCCACTTTTAAAATACACAATAGTTTGACTGAAGAAAAAAAAAATCCCCCTCAATTCAATTTAGTCGTATTAATTTGCCCCTCATCTCGGTGGCAACATTTGCATGTTCAATTGTTTCTTTATTGTCTTTAAGCATCCACGTCTTCGTGTATTGGCCGCAACCTTATTCCGGGAAGGGTCTACAAATTGTCAAACTGACCTGAGAGTTTGCATGTTTGATTTATTGTCTTAAAAATCAGACATGTACACAAACGTGAGTGCTGCCACCATCTTGACGATGTCGTCGGTGTGTCTTGAGTGCAGATGGCACTTTGATAAACAGGAGCAACCCTGCAGGAGCCAGCATGAGTGGCATTCCACATCAGCTGAGCTCGCTTTACGTGCGCACAATAGAGCAATGAGGTGAAAGTAATCCTAAACATCTGTCCGCTGGGTCCTACACGCACATGCTGTTTGTTCAAGTTCTAGGAAAGACATTAGAAAGTGGGGGCGGGGTTGATGGAAGGGGGCTGTTGGAGCAGATATCACTTTGTATTCTCGCCTCCAGAGGGATTACCCTCGTGTTGTCCCTCCTCGCCGTCTTGCCACAAACAAAACATGCATATGTTAAAGCATGTCAGAAATAAAATTCATTAGCAGATTAAATGGACACAAATTGATTTTTGCTCATCAAGACTTTAGTCAATCATGTGACTCTAAAGGGAATAGCAGAGTAATATTTCCAATATTTTTTCCCCCGTTTTATTTTATTGCTGGTGTAAATAATAATTGATTGTTTGTCTTGGGCTCCCTCCTTACGTGGTCCAATCAAATACAGCGGGCCTATGCGCCACAAGACGGGATCGGGGGGGGGTCTATGCGTGAACTCGCTCTCCCGCCATCCCACTGTGAGCAGACATGTTGGCAGGCCGGAATGAAAATGAAGAGACAATGGCCATCGCGCGTTGAGAAGCTGTGGCGATACAATCGGTCCTGAGCGAATGTGTGCGTGCTAAAAAATCATTTCCGTTTGAAGGCTTGAAGTTGTTCAGATCATGTTTGATCGCATCCCTGCATCAAAACACACTTTGATAGACAAGGCAAATAATTAGGTGTCATTCAAACGTCGGACTTCTTTCTCTTCGCCATCCCACTTTTATTATTTTTTTCCTCGTTACTTTCGTCTGCTCGCCAAACTCAAACCAAAGTCCTCGATCGACTCTCGAGCTCGACAAGTCAAAGGGCCGCTAAGTAATGAACTCCTCCGAGTCATTAGCCGATCGTAGCTCGCGTTGATCTTTAACGGTCTTAAAAGATGATCCATACTTTAATGAAGCTCGGTCCTCTGTTGGCTCGGAGCCCGAAATGTGACGGGATCAAATCCTTGAGGGATACGTTTCTCATTTTTGACTCGATTTAAGTACAGCTGTCCAACATTAGAAAATACGTTAGAAAATAGTTGTTACTGCATATTTTCTACAAACAAATATCAGTTTATAGTGTCCCTTGTATTGTCCTCCAACTTAAAGATATATGGAAATAAAAACAACTCAGCAAAAATGTTTTGGAACAAACAACTCGCTTGCTTTATTGTGCTAACATTATTGCCATAAATGTCACTAATTCACATTTTAAGCTTTGTTTTCATCTTTAAATAAGATATTCCTTTCGTAGGGTTTCACAAATTCAAACAAGTAACCATTGACAAAATGGGGGAAGAGAGCAAAGTACACCAAACGGTGAGCTTGCTGAAGCTGCTGCCCAGGCGACGCAGCTACAGATAAGCTGTGGTATGGACAATTTTGACAAAGTATTCTAATTCAGAGCATGTTTGTGGCCGTCAACTGTGCCTGTGCCCAGGCACCAGCAGGACGTCCTACAAGGGCCTCCAGCACGTAATGTCCGAAAGCCTAACCCCTCCCTTCTCTTTGCCGCCGCTGAGGCTTCTGCCGGGACCACCCTGCCGGCCGGGCCGCGCTGCATGACAGGATGCTGCTGCTCAGAACTCAGAGCCGTCGCATTGTTTTTCTTGGAGCGCGTTGAAAGCAAATGGCAGTTAAAGGGCCGCAGTGCCCGCAGTAAAAAACAAAAGCCGTGCAGTCATTCATCAAAGTCCAAAAATACCCCCAACAGCCGACAACCCGCCCACTCCCCTGCGGGCCCGGTGCGCCTCCCACTCTGAGCTTTAACTAGGACTCCAAATAATTCCAGAAATGACAAATGATACTTATATCTCTGGCCTGTGCCGAATCAATAAGCATGCAGAACAACGATCCATCTTGGGACGTATTGACAGATGTGGCTCAACATCTGTGAGGATGCGCTTGGCGGTTGCATTGTGGTGGGCGGGGCCGAGAGGACGTTAGTAAGAAAAAAACGAAAAAAACGATTGCGAGTGTTTAGGTTCATCCGCAATGTAGAGAGACCTTTCATAAAAAGCGGGATGCGGCTCAGTCCGACGAGAGCACCTCCATGGCAGTTGCATGAACCCAAAGCGACCCCTTTGCTAAACCCCCACAACTGCCCCCGTGCGCCGCCCCCCAAGCGTAAGAGCAGCTGACAGATCACACTTCAGAGCAGCTTTAGCTACAGCTCCCCTTGAGGGGCTGTGATGGATGACTCCCGCCGCCACCTCCATCCTTTTTCTCATCCAATCTGACTCCTCGCAAGGTAGACCTCAAATCCGCTCTCACGTTTGAATGTTCTACTTTGACTTTAAAGACCGAGTGGCTTGGAAATGGCAAATTAACAACAGATTCCGACTGAGTCAAAGGAAGCAATTTCGAAAATGAGAGCTCCGAAAAAAAAGCAAGACAATGTTGTGTAGGGACGAGAAGTCATTAGTACGAGGGGAGATGTTCAGACCCCTGCTGATCTGAAGGCATTGAAGAGCAGTTAGCTTAGCCATCTGGTAGACAATTATGGCGGAACAAACGCACCGCCTCAGCAAATAAAGCTCGCCTCATCAATCACCACAATGGCCGCAAGTCGGCCTCGTATTGGCTCTGATTTAATAACCCGATGAACTGCGGCGGTGTCAGCTGGTGAACATTCCTCCAGCAGTTTGTGCGTCCGAGAAGCTCCAAATGTAAATAACTCAAAGAGGCTATTCGGATATGGTTTATGTTGGCTTTTGACAGACAGGTTGGCAGACTACTAGCGATGGACATTTGACTACTTTTCCTTAATAAACTATGGGAAAATTAAGAATCAATTAATAAATCGATGTAGGGGTTAAAAAAACAATCTGATGCCAAATTGGGCCTCTTTCGACAGCAAACTGAATCAACAGCACCTGCTGGTAGTAAACCAGTACTGCATTTCATTCGGACTCGTGACACAATTAACAGTCAATTCCACACAAAGAAAGAATTGTTAACGGTCAATCAATGGATTATTCAGTCTGTCCCTTGGTACTCGAAATAAAAAGTACACTCACTCTTAACAAGCTTTGACCCACAGTACTGGTTAGGATGTGTCTATCTGCCGCATACTAATTAAGTGTATTGCGGATAAACAATGTCAACAGAGATCAACAAAACATCAATACAAAATATGTAGAGTAGAACCTCCAAAGTAGAATTGATTTTAAATTAGTTGTAGTACTATATTTCTGCACACTGCAATTCATGACTATTGTATGCCGTCATTCATTTTCATTGTGAAGTTTGGGAAACTGGCACATAAGCAGTCAAAATAATAAAACGAGCATAATGTATGTTCTTAATGATAACCCAGCATAGAGACAATTTGCATCAGTGAAAATTGAAGCTGGTGGAGGTTAAAAGTGACAAACGTTTAAAACATCCCCTCCTTCGGGTTTCAAGTCATTTCCTTAATTAACGTTTGCCTCATGCTTTTAATTGCGCTCACACTCCCCCGTGGGACCCGAGTGTGGCTTGTCTGGTAATTGCAGATGTTGATATGAGATGATGGTGCCGCCGTGTCAAGTTGAACTGCAGAACTTACAAAAGGAGGATGAGGAGGAGAAGGAGGGCGAGGGGAGGAAGAGGCTGAGTTTCACCTGAATGCAGGTCAGTCTTTGTGCAGTAAAAACTAAGCTGTGTTTTCTGGGTTGTGGCCCGCACGGAGAGAAAAGAAGTAGGCCACCGCCGCAGTCTCCAGTTCGGCTTTGTACACGCCTCACCTGCCAACTCGCGTTGTCCCTTACAAAGCTGGACGTGAGCTGCTCTGGCAACAAGCAAATGTTTTCGTTTACCTCGGGGGCATCTGTACTCGGTGGCAGGACTGGGAAGGGTCACACACTTTTGGTTTGGGAAACCGCAATATGTGCAAGACAGATTGAAGAGCAACTGCAAGGCTAGAAGACTGGACAGCGAGGCAGCTAGCTCTTGATTTTCAGTCATGTGCAAAAATGTAGTCCACTTCTAGCTTAGTTTTACATTTACTTAATTTTTAAATGACCACATTAAATTTTAAAATCGGTCTTGTTGGCTTAGATGAAATAGCAGGACACATACAATCAGAAAAAATTTGAAGAGAGTACCGAGAAAGAAGCCATTATATTTTAATGAGGATCAGGATAATGGTGCAAGTATAGATTTTTTTTTTTTTTAACATGGATTGGTGGATCAAAGCGCTTGGAGTCTGAAGCTCAGAGCTAAACGTCTTCACATTCAAATAGTCAAGTCAAGGGTAAGAAAATAAAGTAGTGAGGGAAATGTGAGCTTGTCAACATGTGGAAGCAGTCGAGTCAGTCAAGCAGACAAACAAATGCCCACAATGAACCAAAGTTAGACAGTAGACACACTAATCTGGGGAATCGCACTCCATCTTTGACACCTGTTATCTAGTATCGCCCTATTTACATGATTTTACTACTGTCTTTTTGAAAAAAATAATCCTGCTCCATACTTCCATTGTCTTTGTTTCTTTCAGTTTTGCTTTCTTTGGCAACCCACCGAGGTCGGGCCTCAATTGACCATTTTTAAATGTGAGTCGGCGACTGACACGCAGTGGCCATGTCATCCATGCCAAACTTCCAATGCGTGTTTTTTTTTTTGTCACCTTTGCAAATGTATTCAGTTTTCTGGAAGTCAATTAGAGCAGCAGGGGCTAGGAGTGTGTTTTTCAGAGGACACGTTAAAGCTCCGCACATATTTATTTGCTGCCATCGCGGCTGAGGAGCCGATGACAGCCCGTCATGAGTTGACTTCTTTGATCAGCCGTCTTGAAAAATAAATAAAAAAATAAACGCTAAGGGAGGCGTGTGGCGGGGAGTAACCATCGCTGACAAGTGAAAAGAGAAACCCAAAAGGTACACAAAATGTTTATAAAGCACAATGCGAAAAAACCAAGAGGCAGAAAAGAGCTGATAAAAGACGGACAAGGATGTGACAAAAGTGTCGCTAATCAAATGATCAAACAAGGCCAAGGAGCCTCACAATCGAGAGCGACTTTGAAAGGACTCAGCGGGACGAATCAAAGTTTAGCCGTTTATTTCAAACCGGAAAATCGTATCTTTGAGACTATTAGCGACGCAGCCGGTCGAAGTCGCATAGCGAGGAGTTACTCATATCCTGCCTCCGTTTAATGATTCACCACCGAGGAGCGTCCACACGCTTCCAGGAGGATTCAAATCCCTTTTCCCATAGCCTCTTTCAGTCGGCATGATAAATGACACCCGTCATTCCACCGCTGCCAAACAGCACAGAGGGGAATTGTACTGATATATGATTCACAAGAACAGGAAATAAACTCGGTCTTTCAGTGCAGTATTCCTACTCGCCAAGTAGGACGGACCTGGACAGCATCAAGCTCTCGGAGGAAGGGGGGGGGGGTTCTGCCGGAGCCCAAAAAGGGAATGGACGGGGGTTCAAAATGCTTCTTACGACTGATGAAAGACACGAGTTGCTGCAATAAAACAAACGCGAGCTCGGGAGGGGTCGCGCTGTTTAACAGAGGCTCGGCTAAAATACGCAATTATCAAACGGAGGCAAAATAGGAAGAAACGAGAATGCGCAACCTCCCTTTGCCCCCAATTACACCGCTGCGAGCAGGGCTAATTAGCGCTTAGCTGATTTGAGGAAGAACTTGCACAGATCTGATGTGAGCTCAGGAATTACTTTCAAAAAACATGCGGCCAATTTTAGACTACTGTATGAGCGCTTGAATGTCCAAATAGCCACAGCGACTGGGGAGGCTTCTGGGATGTGACCTTTAGGAGTGCTCGGCCTCCCCAATCAGAATGCTAAGTAGGGCATGAAAAACAGCCGTATTGAAATTGTTTTGCCAAATTGGTTTCAAAGTGCATTTTAAAATAGTATACATACATGCTAGTCATCTGCATTTTCTCTTCAGAAAGCCTCAAATTAATGAAGAACAATTCTTTTTTGGTGTCCTTAAAGTGACTTTTCATGATCTATTTCTTGTCAACAAAAAAGTGAGTAAAATAAGTGAGTTTTTTAATCATTTGAAATTGAGCCTGGGTAAAATTGCTAAATCTATTTCAGATTATCACCTATCGCAGGTGGGAGCTCAAGACTATCCGAGCCGACTGCCAACCAGACTGAAAAAAAATCGTCACTGAATCATTTCGATATTAGTGTCTCATAAAAATAGTAGCGAGTAGTCGTTAAAAAAGTCACTCAATCAGAATTAGACTTCAGGATTGACAATGTAAATCCAAGTGCATGGTAGGAGGCACCTCCTGCTGCAGGACCTCAGACAAGTCCCACTCTCACTCACCCCACCCCCTTCGGGCCAGCGATCAGCAGTGGGCTGCCTCTTGGGCTCCGAGCAGCGACATGTGCCCAGGGCCGGCCGGGATCAGCAGCACTCAATCACCCAGACAGCGACATCCTTTCGCCATCACTATCAGAGAGGCCCTTTTCGGAGAGAGGAGGAGGGTGTTGTGCTGCTGGGGTGGATATTTATGTGTAGAGTCACACACACACGCACACACACTCGCACGCTTGATGATATACTGTGGACCGGAGCTGTGTAGTTCATCTCCTCCTCATTTCCAGCCTCTAAGCACATCCCTGTTGTTTGTGGCCCTCTCAGCTTCTCTGGTCTGACTCCGGAAATGTAAAAGTGACTGACTGGACCTCACTATCAGCGATTGCTTTGTTGGAAAATGTGCACCAAATGACCAAGAATATGTAGGCAGTATTTCTGGCGCTCGACACTTTAGTTGGTGAGTGGCTATATTTTAAAGGAGCAAAGTAACACAATTGAGGTGGAATTCGATTACAGTGTTCAACAGTCAACAGTTTACTTTTTTGAACGACTTCTCAAACGTACACTTTTAAAGCAAGTTGACAAGGCCATGTTTTGCCTCTTGATCACAGTGAATGTGTGAGGTGCTACACATGACTTCTGCAGAAATATGACAGACTAAAGTCACGCCTGTGTCATTCATGGAAATTAAATCAAAGTGGGTCAATAATGAACAGACAAAGAATTCCAGCGCTCCAGTTTGAGCTGTGCTCAATGCTGCTACAGTCTGAAGAAAGAAAAAAAAAATGCACAGCAGTAGATGACCATGATGAATCCCACCAGGAATCCTCCAATTAAAAATTATCTCATCAGTGAGGTCACACAGCTCTCATCTCTCAGCCTCAAATTTAGCAATAGTAGAAACATTATTAAATTGTGTCACTTTGACCCAGCCCAGGAATGAAAGACTTCCTTGATGGGGTGGGGCGTAACTACTTCCAGGTTAACAGCACGTAAGTGGCTTAGAAATTTGAAAACCCTTTGGGATTGTCTAACATAGCCAAGGTCAAAAGTCTTTGTTTATGTTTCGGTCTTACCCACTTTTGGCCATTCCGGCCACTCAAAATGTCAGTTTGTGAAGATTTTTCCTCTAACTAGCAGAATTGTGAGATTTTCATGCTAGGACTGGACCTGGATTGTTTTTCAGTTTTGGCTTGGCCCGTCAGCAGTCTGACGACTGATATCAACTGCAGATGTTTACAATTAGCTGGACGCCGTCCCAGAGCAGTGCTCAAAGTTTTATTAACCGTCAGAAAAATTGGTATTTTCCACAAGAAAACACAAAGACACATGTACAAGAGTGCTTTTAAAAAACTGATCAAACATTTGACATTAGCTCAAATATCCTTTGTTGCACTCATTTGGGTATTACTGTACAGCCACACAGATGTCATTTGGATATTGTAGTTTTATCTCGCACTCGACAAATGCTACTCCATATACATAAAAAAAACCTAAAACTAATACAAAAACTAATACGAAAATAAATAAAAAAAAAAACAGAATAATTTTAACCCTGCTACACACGTACCGAGAATTACACAAAAAGCATGTTTCCTGTTTTCCAGTAAAAGTGTGAGTAGACGTCTCAGGATTTTCCTGACCTATTAGTCATGAGTTTAGAGCGATTTTTTTTATCTGCTCGATAAACCGACAAATATCTTGAATGTTAAACCGGTGCAATATTTACGATCCCAAAGCCTTCTGTGGTCAACACGGAGTTGGGCCGAGCCACGAACTCTAATCGTGACATGAAATACAACAATGGCCAATGAGGAAGCGACTAAAATAAACAAAAAATAAGAACGTGCGTGGTTGCTCACATTTTAGAAGCGGGATGAGATGCTAAAAATCAGTATGTGTGTAAACAAACTAGTCTACACCCAGTTTGCCCATTTTTCGGCTCTCAACCATTGAAAGCTTCAGCTTCCACAGGCTTACTGCACAAAAGGATAATGCTGTTATCACATGTGGCCCAGATTCACAGGCCAACAATAGACACATACGGTTCCGAGGGACGTAAATCTGCACCAGACACCTCTAAAGCCAACCGTCGGCTGTGTTCAGTTTAGCTCACGACAGCACAGAGCACTTTGGTGTTTCCACCCTTTTGGTATAGCGCAGAAAGAAAAAAAAGCTCACTCCAAACAAATTACCCAAATAATGGTAACGTCATGTAAATGAACATATTGGGTTGTCAATCGCAGCTGGCTGCTTGTAAACCCTTCCCCATGCACACGGCTCTAGTTGCATTCCAGCTCTTTATCCAACCAAAGGTGGAGATGATCCACTCCTACGACAGGGGCTTCCCTTTGTGTACTCGTGTGTTTGATGTTGCTGTGACGACGGGGACGGGCCTCCACGCCCTGTCTGTTGCGGTGTGTGCGTAAAACAGGTCCGAGCGAATCGGCTACCTGAGGTTCGTCATCAAACGCCAGCGGTAATTAGAGAGCAGAGATACGGCCGTACGTTTTTTGATGATCATTTACTTCCCGTCCGGGCTGAAAGAGTAAACAGCCACCCACCAGTTTAATCACAGTGCAGTTATCTTTCGCTGTGATATTACCCCGCCCTCGTGACTTGACACTGAATGCCATATTTATTTTATGGTGGGGGTGGTGGTAGATGTCTGTGAGGAGACAGCCAGCGGAAGGAATCACGTGCACAAGACAATGGGCCAACTTGACGACAATAATGGTGTTTATCAACGGAGCGGCCGCATGCTGCGCAGACGATCTCAAAAGTAACCGTCCATTTTCCTCACGGCAGCTGACACAGCTCGTGTTTTAGCAGGTCCTCTCGAGATTTTACCACCAATGGAAATGCAGGCGACCTTTGGCAGGAAATAAGAGGGGTGGGGGCAAGAGCCGAGGCGGCTTTTCATCATTTCAGCCAAATCGGAGAAGGAAATGAATATGGATGTCCTCAGGCAAGAGGGGGAGATGGGCTCATGAGGTCCCTCAAGGAAATGGCTGGAGAGAAGCGCAACTTCTCAGATGGGTCAGTCCCAACATCTCAAACACAATTCCAATCCGATGGGGATTATTTTAGGCCAATACTAATTATGACATTTGGCAGAATACAATTCCAAAGAACCAATTGAACCCGTCAATACAAAAAAATATATAAAATGAATCGTCGGTCGAACGGATTCATAATATATTTTTAGTCCCTTATTGCTTAAAACAATTCATTATATAGTTTTAGTCCCTTATTGCTTAAAACAATTAAGATATGTGTTAAAATTAGAAAATGTTACTGTTTTCTAATAGTGTACTGCGTCCCTTTGTATATAACTACAACAAAGAGAGTCTGTTGTACGTATATTGTAATATTTCTATTGTGTAAAAATAGAAATTGACAACAGAATGTCAGATTTTGAAAAATTGGAGACATACACACACTAGTATGTATCTACTGTGCTGATCTAAATTATGCTTGGCTGGCCTTGTTCTCTACGGAGTGCCATCTTAATATAAGATGAATGACCTTGAAAATAAAATAGGTAAAAAGCAAACTGGGTCAAAACAGACTACAATCTGCCCACGCTGCTTCGTAGAAAGCTGCTGCCAGCTAGAAAAGGCCTCCGCTGTTGCTCAATCTCTCAGCGTGCTGAATAGTGGCGATGACATCAGTGGCCGCCCACGGGAAGTGTGCGCGTGACGTGTCCGCACAGTTCCCACCGGCGGCCTTTGCTCTTCGCCAGACGAGCAAGCCGCTTCCTGTACAAAGACCTCCCTGTGTTATATAAATCATGTGAGGATAAAGTTGTAAATCCTCCAAGCTTTAATGTCCTCAAGGGGTGTGGCTTCGAATTTCAAAGAGACAAACTTAATGTTTTATTCTGCTCACAGGTTAGCCTACAGCGAAACATCGAGGGAAAATTTGATGCACTATTTGATCAAATTAGCACAGCTTCGTGGAATTTATCCATTCCGAAGACAGTACAATAATATTTTTTAAGTTTCTCCTGCATTCATTTTCTCCTCTAAATGGCACCATTCGTCATGGACTCATTAGCGAGACAGTCAATTCCAAACGCTTCCAATATCAAACTCAAATCACACTCGGAGCACATTTGTCATCCGGCTGACACCAGACAACTTTATTGTATGCGCAAATATAATACCCAGATGAATGAAAGTTTTGGAAAGTTATCATAACTGCAATTATAGATATATTGCACAGTGCTGTACAATGGCGGATAAGAGGTTTTAAATGTGCATTTTATACACTGTGCTGTAATCTGAGAACTTCTTCAAGGTGGAATTTCATCCATCTATTTTTATAGCCAATTACACGGCACATATAGACATATTTTAACAAGTCAATTAAAAAACACACACTCATTCACACCTAGGGATCTATTTCGGTGCCCAACACAAGTCAATGGGTGGAATTTTTTCATATTAGTTGCATAGTTAGAAAGGGGTGTCAGCGCCATTGTGAGAGTGAACACAGCCGACTTACTTCCTGGCCAGTGAAACCGGCTCCACTCATTGTCTTTAACTTCTGAAGAAGAAATAAAATTGCAGGAGTTCATGAGTTCACATGAGCCTCTCCATAAAAATAGAGCCTCTACAGAAAATTTCTTCCAGGATTCCAGTTCACCTTACAGATTTAAATCTAAATTTCAACCAAATATAAATGAAATATGCACCAGGATTAAATACATCACCATCTTAAAAACTTTATTAACTGTACATTTTTAAAATTAACTGTCATAAAAGTGTGACTTATCCAGTATATATTGTTTTTTTCAAGAACACTAAGGGCCTTCCGATGATATTGAATCAAAGGTTCGACTTTCGAGGCTTTGTTATGTTTCAGGACGTCCCGCGGGTGCGGCGGCCCGACACACTCGTCAGCCACTGTTGTTGCTTCTCTTAATCAAGTTGTGAGCACAACACAATTATTCCACATCCATCACGGACACTGAAGCTGTCACCGCTGTTTAATGAGTATCAATTAAGTCGCTTCAACTGACTCGCTCAGCACGTTGGGAAGACACAGGCGGGCGGGTGACCTCCAAATACAAAAGACCTTCAGGCAGAGCGGGCTTAACGTGACAATATGTCGTCGTTTTAGCCCCAAATAACGGCTTCATTTGGATTTTATACGCACTTGTAATCAGGGAAATGCGCGGTTACTACTTTGCCAGCTCACCTCTTTGTGTGAGACGATATTGTTACTGTTTGGTGTTTGTAAAAACGAAAATTATAAATCAGTGTTTCAAGTCATGAAAGCACAGGCGACCCAGACCCAGGCCTTTGTCTCAGGCAATATGTATGTTGGCTATAATTGGCCCACATTAAAGACAAAACAATAACACAGCTTTGGTTAGAGCAGTTAAAGGGACAGTGTATCGTTTTTTTCGCCATCTAGTGGCGAAATAATAGAATGCAATGACCTAAGTTCGAAGCGTGTGCATTTTGAAACACGCGCACTACGGTGCCTCAGAGAGACCACAGTTCACTGTAGCAGAATGTTGGAGGTGAGACATGTCAACACCCTGTACCAACATATGTGATCGAAGTAGTGATTACTGCACTTAAAATAATATATTTTTAAAAATGCACGTTGATGTGAGACATTTTTTGCACATTACTGACATTGATACACATGATAAAGACTTTCAGTTTGAACAATGTTCAAAGCACTAAAAGAAAATGAGCAAACCTTGCTAATTGGATTAAAATTCCCCAACATTGGGTATGTGCCTACGCCATTTAAGCAAGGGTCAATTTGATCAGAATTTTCAGGATTTGTCATTGAGAAAGCGAGTGCGAGGGCCCGTTCATTGCTGCTTGCAGCTTCACGTATTATTATTATATTACACTGCTCACATCATAGATCAGCTTGTTTTATGAGCACAAACTAAGAAACATAACAATAATTTTGGATATTGCTGCAAGCTGAATAATTTCGCTTCATGATTCACTCACTGTTCTTTTATCCAAGTGCATTTAAAAGAATCCAATAATGGCTAGTAACCAAATCTCATCAGAGATGCATAAAACCTCTGTTTGACCCGCAGCGCGAGATGGAAGATGGCGGTCTAGCAAGGTCAACGATGGCGGCTGAGCATCGACTTGATTCATCAAATTAGGTCGTGTGTAATTGCACCGCATGACGACTCATAAAACACGAGCCGCATAAAGCTGTCGGGGTGCCATCAGCCCGGCGCTAAACGAAGTTACCAAAGGTGCAAAGTTCAGCACTTTATACAGCACCGCAAGAACGTGTCCAGCAACGCGTCTTCTGCTCACATGCTCATCGTTACCGAGGTGACGTGAGCTGAGCATCCCGAAGCCAGAGTACAGTATTATGCGAGGTTTTAGGCTAATTGGGAGTGGGTGATTAATGTCATGCGGTGATCGTTAAATATCTTTGAATAGAATGTTGGTGAGATGCTTTTTCAATTGTATCCTGATTGACTGTCAAATAACCAATCATATTCCTTGATTGCTGATTGTCATGATAGACGCAAAAATACATTGAAATTTTCACAGCTAAAAAAAATTATAATTACAAGTAAATTTTATTTTTCTTATTTGAAATCAACATAATTAATAATAATTAAATCATATAATTTAAAAAGCAAATGGATGGATTTTTACATTATGTGGTTATCATACTGAAACAATCTGTACAAACACCACTCAAAACTAAATTATATATTTACAGATTTTATTTTACCTTTGTGTAAAATTCTTCTTAATTATCTGTTCTTAAATTTCACAATAATCTATTTGAGAATTATTTTTTTCACTAGGTTGTCATGTTTAAATTATATTTGCCAGGATAATTTATTGTTTTTTTTGCTATCTTCAAATTAGGGTACCCTCAAAAATCAATTTTGAAATCCACTCAAGTAACTAAATTTGGTTCCTAATTACATCATGAAATTAGCACTTATTGATGTAATGTAAAAAAACTAAGATGTAATATAAGTATGTACATTAGACAGTTTGTTGCTGGATTAATTAGCAATCAATTGAGGAATTTCATGTCCAGTTTTATAACAGCTGAGTACATGTACGGTAGAAAAAAATACTCAAATTACTTTTAGCTCAAATAAGTCTTTAATATTGCTTTAACAACCACTAGTACATTTAAACAAAATACAAAAAGTGGGCAGAATTGAATGCCACCGTATCCTAATGCTCAGAGCATAAGACGGTAAAGTGTCAGCATAAGTCTTTCCAATATTGTGATATTATTCATCGCATTTTTTTTTCTCAGAACCGTACCGCCCAGAGTTAGGTTTATTACTATTTTTTTTTTTTCATGTACTGCAGCCCGTTTAGGCACCTAACTAGGCTGGGAATTAATTAACAGTGCCCAATAAAACAAGGCATTTTCCTCATCACCTGGTTATAAACGTCCCCACGATGACCCTCCCTGAGGATGTGTATCATGTGACGATGATTTTCCTTCACAATTACCACAGATCACACCATTAGAATTAGCCACAATGTTTCCATCGTTTTCGCAGTCACATGGAGGCGAGGGGTAATTTACATAATTCATCTTAATTGCGGCTCATCAGAAGTTTGATAAGCAGCAAATCAGATAATTTAACTTAAATGTTTTCTTTGTTTCTTTTTTTCCCTTCGTGACAGGAATTTTTGGTGTATCATGCGCTCATTTCAATCCAATTATAGTGCTGGTTCATTTTTTTTTTTTTAATCAATATTATTTCACAGCGGCTGCTGAACAAAAGCAGAACATCATTTGGTCTCATTCAGTGTTAGGTACACTGGTAGTCAGGTGAACCTAATCTGTTTGTGATTTGTTTTTAAGGCCTCCATATGGCAGACGCGCCCCCCTCCACTCCCCACCTCCCGACATTACACATGTAGGTCAACAAGTACAAGATGAACGCCTAAATCTCCGTGTATGGAAAAGATGGAAATGACGTGGGGCCACGGGCATAAATTACCAAGACGAGAGCTCTGGCGGGAATGTTCGTCGTAAAAGTAACACACGGCGCATGAGGAAGTGAGCATTTCAGCGCAAAGAACATAAAACAGACAACCCCCAACAGCACCGTGTAATCGATTGCAGGCCGATCGTTGCTACTGTATCCTTCACATGGGCACAAAGCATCGGTTTAGCAGGTTTACGCTTAACTCACATCCCAATATTCTAGTTATTGTCACACTTAATGAGGAATGGGTGAAAAATCAGAAATTTACTATTTTCTGCGTCACGTCGACATGAATTAAATTGTGTCGTTTGCCTGGAAACTGGCGCACGTCTCAAGAGGACGCCGAGGTGAACGAGTGTAGCGGAGGGAGAAGAAAGTTGGACATTTTTACGTCAATGTGTTGTTTTAAAAGCTTCAGCGTAGACATTTTGGGGGAACCACATTGTGCATAATGGCATTGTTAGTGCATAGTGCAAGAAACTCTATTATGTAACTTAAATGAAATCAACATAATGTAAGTATCTCTGTTCAATGTAAATGCATATGGTGGTATTTGCACAATAATTTGAAGTCCACAAAATCTTTTTTTTCTAGTAATTTACAGAGAAATGGACTCAGCAGAAGTGTGATTATGCAACAAGACAAAGATTTTAGACAATCACAACAGAGCATGTATTTTACCTCCCAAAGAGGATGTCAAAGAGAGAAACCCTCAGAAACAAACAAGAACCAAAAGTCATTTCAAATGGAAAATGCAACAGTCTGGTGAAGTCAATTGATCACACAAAGGAAGTGCGTCTGTCCACTAAAAATCAGCTCATGCGCAGGAGTCTCGCTTTACCATCACGCAGAAAACATAACTCCATCCTCTATCGGCACAAACAGCTAGCGGCACTTGCCACCATCTTACCTGACTTGAGATTTCTCCTCATTTTACAGTAAAAAGTCGCTGATGAAGAGGAAGTTATTATGGGAAATCTCAACGGTGGGAGAGCCCAAAACTGCATACGCTGCAGCAAAGTGTGCCACGCTCGGGAGACTGCATTTGATCAAAATATTTGTTGACGTCAACCTTGTCGCAGAGAAACACTGAGAGATTTAATGCCCGCTAATGATTGCATCACATTGCAACTTCCTGGACCTCCAGCCGAAGTTTGGTGCCCCAGAACATATTTACGTTTCCACATATTACCGTCAAAATAAAGTTACACAACTTTTCTGCTTTTAATTTGGCTTTTGAGTTTGTTTTTTTTCCTCTCCCCACTAGTTTGGAAGTGAGCGCTTCATACACAACAATCAACACACGAGCTTTAGGTATCCGTACCACTACGCTTGATACGCTGACGGAAAGACGCCAAAATGTGGTGCAGTGTAGATCAGTTAAGAGTGGAAATAGGTCACGTTGTATTCAAGGCTGTTTGTTTATTAGCTGGATTACACATGAAATGCTTTCTACCAAACTTTGAGAATTGGAAACTGGGCCAAATTTGAATGGAATAAATATTGTGGCACAAAAACAAACGAGTAACTCTAACCCTATCCCCATAATGCGGTGTCCTAAATAAGGATTGTTTGACCTTGGTGGAGGTCTGTGCTCTACTGAATGACTTTTGTCATCTTTTTACACAATCAAGACGTCAAAAGAATAAATAATAATTCTCAACCACATAAAGCATGTCAGAACAAATATAGCACTAAGACAGCGTGATCGCTGAAGAGAAGGTGTCAAATTCCCCGGTAACAAAAGAACAAGCTTTGTTAGTCCTTCCTTCAAACTGGACTATCTTTTACCACCTCAAGTAGATCAACAACATCTGCCTTGATGCTCGGATGTTTTCTGAGCGAGCCACTTAGGAAGAATCTGTGCGAGGCCATTCCCACAAGCTGCTGTCAGTCACGAGCTGGCGCTGCAACACTTAATGCCTTTGTCTGCTCCCCAATTCATCTTGTTAACAGCAAATTGGGTTACAGGCACAGCGCTATTGTAAAAATTAAAAACAACAACAGCGAGAGGGATCCTCCCACGGGTCGCGCAGTAACATATGGCTCCTTTCACTCAAACATGAACCTTGCACTACTACGGCGCCTTTAAACTGAATAAAAGCACAACATGTGGCTGATAACGTCTCACAGTGATGAAGGTTCATTGCACTCCAAGAGCTCTTCTCCAAAGCGCTATTAAATCCATTTTCATTATACAGGGAAGACCTGCAGTTTACAAACATTCTTTTTATCCTGTTAAAACTTTTACCCCACATGAAGAAAAACTACTGGATGCACAGATGGATGGACGCACGGACGAACGGACTGACGTGCGGACGAACGGATTGTTGGATGGATTTAGGATAAATAGATAGTTGGCTTAATGCTAACATGCATGTAAATCCCCATAGATGGGTTAATGAAACTAACACTGCGGTTGTGGTAATTATAAACCTTTGAAAACGTGAATTTGAACATAAGTGGTTCGAAAAATGCTGACAGAGCATATCATAATACTTGCATTTGCGAAAAACGACCATTAATATTTCAGCTATGTTGCTGCAGTCTTTTTCTGTGTTTTGGCATCAAATCAGTGTGCACAATATTACTAACTGTTGGTCATGACTCACACTTCAGAATGTGTCGCACAATGCCAATTGATGTATTTTTATTGTTTATATTGCAATTACCTATGTTTTGGTAATGTGTTTATTTTTTCCCTCGAAAATCCTGCTACATAAATTGTTGGTGGGGGTTTTGCGGTGCTAGACAGACAGACAGACAGATTATTGTTGTTGTTGTGACTTTTGGTTTGTCTCATCAAAAGTCATCACCAAAACACAATAAGATAAATAACTTTTTTTTTTCTAAATTTTGAATTCTTAAATAAATAACCTAACAAATAATCTATGAAGCCGTACAATTTGACTTTGTTTGGCCTCGCCTTTGCTTTGCTTTCGACTGTGTGCCGCATTCTAGTGTTTTGATATTTGATCCTTCTCTTGTATTGGATCTCATTAGATTGTGCAGGTATACCTAATATTGTGTGCAGCGGGTCTAGTTATGATCTGACATTTCCATATACACCTATTAATAAATGCTACAAATCCCAGAGGAGCATCCTGACTGCTTTGTGATTGAAAAAAAAAGAAGGGACATAGCATGTTTAAGGGCTCTACATCAACAATGAACACATTTAAAAATGTATTCCTTTGCATCTTGTGTGCACTTATTTCCATCCTCCTTTCCCCTTGTTCCCGCTGCACACATCATTAAACATATTATTATAACATGACTGTCAGCCGCCGTCTCCGCTCGCTCCATTCTTGCTCTGCCAGGTAATCAATTTGTCGTCACTCTCTGTAACCTCAGTAAAGTCATCAAGTGAAATGAGTTACAGCTGCAAAGAGCCTTCAAGAATAGTGGAGGAGGACGAGGAGGAGGGGCGCGGGAAAACGAGAAAAATGACAACGAGGGCCGGGAATATTCCACCGCTTCGCGGCACCGACGCAGGTCTTGAAGATGAAATATTAATGCACAATTTGTTTATCTGCGGGCCCACATCTCACAAGCGCAGAGCTGTTAATTTTCAAGAAGAGGGGGTTGGGGAGAGGAGGAAGGGGGGGGGGGGCTCGCAGACAAGGGATCAGTCAGTCATGAACTCTTCACAGCCATTAGCGGGCCGACATTTTGATGAAGTATTCCTAATGTAGTGGATAGGAAAGAATGAAAACACTCTGCCTGCCAACTTTTGATTGACCATTAAGCCACTGATGAATGTGCCTGTCAGCCAGAAGACAATTACCTCAACAATGAAGAAACTCTTCTGGAGGGCTTATTTGTACGCTCGCACAGGCCCGACACATTTAGGGAGCGTGTAAAGGGATCACTTAGGCACCGTCTAAAAAGTTCCCCCAACCCACTTCTAAATAATGAAACCAAGGGCTTTTTAGGGAAGGACCACTTTGGAGGTTGAAATGTGAGAAAAAAAATATTCTGTGCATTTAGAGGGTGACTATATTTGTGTGTGTGTGTGTGTGTGTGTGTGTGTGTGTGTGTGTGTGTGTGTGTGTGTGTGTGTGTGTGTGTGTGTGTGTGTGTGTGTGTGTGTGTGTGTGTGTGTGTGTGTGTGTGTATGTGTGCGGGCATGTGTGTGAAATCTTAGTATCTTCGTCACGTAGAAAAGCAACGCTATCATTGGCGGAGAAACAATCGCCATCTGCTCCCAGCATCCGCAGCCATAATAAAGACTGATAACTTCTCACAGCTTCACACGCGAGAGAAAAAAAAGGGCATCCTCTGAAAACACTCCTAAGGGGTTAGGTGACAAGGGGGCAAAGGTCACAGATTATGGCACCCTTTGGCGAATTTAGCATCCCCAAAGACTGGAAGTATTTAAGTCATATACAATAAAACCCCTCCCCAAAAAATGAGTCTGTCCGTAAGATGATGAAGAGTTCACAGAGAGTTCACATGCAGGATATAGCGGCTTCACAAAACATCATGCAGCCAAGGAAAGCATGACATTTCTTTTACAACTACTACACATTGCAGGCATGCAAGGGGATGAGGATCATTGAAAGGGGACAAGTTAAACGAATTGTTGATGATAGATAGATAGATAGATAGATAGATAGATAGATAGATAGATAGATAGATAGATAGATAGATAGATAGATAGATAGATAGATAGATAAAGATAATAGATAAAGATAATAGATAAAGATATAGATAGGGCAACTTGAAGTTGGCTTATGCACCTTGCCTCCAGCTCATTCGCGGACCACGATCTTAAGTGCTGCGCAGAACATGGATGTTGCGCAGGTGTTCCCAATAAAATGCCCTGCTACTATCATACATTAAAAAAAAACTTATTGCGGTACATCAGAAATCAATTTAACTCAATGCATCGTATGTGTCGTATGTATAAGAGGGTCCTGTATGAAAACAAGCCAAAAAAGTTTGTTGAGAGGGAGGACTGGTGGGAGGAGGCGCCTAGGTGAGGCGGTGACCATGGCGACAAAGGCAAAACAAGCCTAACAATGTTCCTAATAAAAAGAAGACAACGGGAGTGGATGAGACGTCTTCTTACCCGCAGCCCTTCGAGGCGCCTGCTGCTTCCTGCGTGGCATGGTGCCGCGGGGTGGCCGTTCGCGCGCGCGTGCCCAGGTGCAACCACAATGCGGGGCCACTCTCGTGCGCGCGCATAGAGAGCGCACACGCGCCTGGAGTGCGTGGTTTCGTTTTTTTCTTTTTTGTTTTCTTTACGTCGCTTGTGGCTTGCAAGCTGGCTGCCGGGGAGAATCCAGTTCGCTTTGTGTCGCAAAGCAGATCAAAAATAAAACGAGAGCGTGCAAATCAATCAATATATATTTACAAAAAAAAAAAAAAAAAAATCAGAGCTTCTTCCGTCTTCTACGCGGGACAGAGCGCCCCCCTCCTCGTGTCCATCTGATCGCTGGTCCCCGCGTTTGCGCGCGCGTCCACTTCCACCTCCGTCGACTCTTAACGCGTGGTGGAGCTCAATAAAAAAAATGTCGAAAAACAACAAAAAAGGGCTTTTGGCACCGCTAACGTGGACTGCTGGGTGCCGGGGGTACGGGCAGAGCAGATAGGCGATGTCAGCGTGCAGAGATCCACGCGAGAAACTGAACATTGAAAACTCCTCCCTCCCTCCCTCCCTGTTTCCCTCCTTCCACCGGGCCGGACCTGACGACGATGATGGCAGCGAGACATTTGTGAGAACAGATAAGCAGCAGTTTATTAAAGGAACAGAGGCTGCGTGGCGCTTGCTGCCATGCACATGTCTTTACAGGGATTGTTTGTTCCAAACTGATTTTGTACCTAACTTTTTTTTATTACCCACTATCATGATCATGTTTGATGGTCCTCATTTATTATAAATAAATAAATACATAAATAAATAAATACATAAATAAATAAAATCTCTCAATTGTCATGATGTAACCTAATCTCCGCGACTTCTCATCCTTGAAAATGTGCTATATTATTAGAACAAGGTGCTGTGCCTGCAGGATTTGGGGAAGTATGCATGTGACGACGCTTGAGCAATGGTGATTGATTAGTATGATATTATTTAGTAACATCAATCGATGGCCATTGCTGAAGGCGTGTAATTGAAGCCAGCTAACATTACTTCTGTCATCTTAGATGTTACAACTGCTTTCCCGGCTGTCATAGTTTCCCGCTCGCTCTCTCCTGCAGTTTCAAAAGCATGCATTATCAATGGCACCTTCTCTGCCTGCCCGCTGCTGCTTGTAACCTGAAGGTACCAGACTGTTGCTCTCACAGTAATGGAGGCTACAAAAAGCATAATTACGATTTTTTTAAATTTTATTTTGCAGCATCTCAACTAAGACTCCTCAATTTGCTGCTCCTTCTTTTGGAATGAATGTAAGAAGCCAAAGAAAAAGCAAAACAAGCAGATTGGTAGTACCTTGTTCTCTAATAGTGTCAGTGTCTGTGTGCTCGCCCCTCCCTTCCTGTGTCTCCTCTCAATCTATGTACTAATAATCACAGTCACCTGCCTCGCGTTACCTGTCGCGTATATAAATCCTGTCTGCGTGTCACACCCGTCGGATTGTTCTCGTCTCTCGTCACGTCTGTCGTCGTCGGTCCTGTCTTTATCTTGTCTTTTGTTCAGTTAGTCTTGTCCCTAATCGAGCTTCTTATAGTCTTTCTTTGAGTTCTCCAATAAACCCTGGTCCAAGCTGCATTTGGTCGCCCTGCTCCATTCCTTCCAGGGGTTACTTTTAGATCAGTTTTGACTTGAAACTATTCTTATTTGGAAGACAAATCAAATGGAGTCGTCTTTCAGTATCCTCAGTTCAAATTGGCGTGCTTTTACTCAGTTTGAATTTCATGTGTGGGAACATTTGGAAAGTGTCTCTCTGTCTCCCCTCAAAATCTGCTCATGACTTCATCCAGTATGAAGCCGTGGTGATGGATGACTTCATTCCAGCGAGACAACAGTCCTCAGAGATCTGGGCTCGGCCCATATTACAAATGGCTTCCTGATAATATTCCATCAGCCTATTTTGTGTCTGTCACTCACTCACGCCGCAGCCGATACCGGAGACCTCCGCTGAACTCCGCCTGAACCCCCGCGATCAATCACGCCTCAGATCATGCCTGAGTCGTACCTGCCTGACAGCTGCGAGCACCTTGTGTTTACGCAACAACCGCCGTCCCCACCCCAACACAGACAATACACACACACACACACCTTATCACTCCCAACATTTAGTGCTGGTGCCCACATCTCGGCATGTTCCTTGAAATTCAGAGCGTTTGCAGCAGTGCAGATGGTGACAGTAGATTGATGTCCTCCTTAGATGCATGATCACAACAAATAACTATTAGAATTCACCAAATGGAAGTTAACGTGAAAGGAGATTTCTAGTTTCGCTTCCATCCTGGCGAGGCAACCTGGTTGATCTTGCCAGGAGCATATGCTGACCTCCCAAGATGTTTTTTATATATATATGTATATATATATATATATATATATATATTACATACAGTGGAGCCTCGGTTTTCGAACGTCCCGGTTCTCGAACAAATCGGTATTCGAACAAAAAATTCGAGATTTTTTTGCTTCGGATGTCGGACGAAATTCGGTTGTCGAACCTCGCGGGATGAGCCGAGAGGACCCGCATGCCAACTGACTCCGTTCGTTATTACGTTCTCGTTACTCTGAGGATTGCATCAACTCTAATCATGCCTCCAAAGGAAGCGAGTGGGAGCAGTAAAGCCATCCTAAAACACAAAGACGCCCCTAAAGCAATGCGACACTGAGCGCCCGGCGCGCTGCGGTTGCGCTTTCGGCGGTGCGCTGCAGTTGCGCGATCGGACAAAATTAAGCTCCCTGCGCACTTTTTTTTTTTTGTTTTTGCTTGGAACGGATTAATGTTTTTCCAATTATTTGTAATGGGGTAATATGATTCGGAATTCGAACGGTTCACTTCTCGAACAGCCTTCTGGAACGGATTGTGTTCGAAAACCGAGGCTCCACTGAGTATATACATATATATATATATATATATATATATATGATAAAAGAAGGGGCAAAACATCCATTTCTGAGTGATGTTGGGGGGGAAAAAGGTTCCAATGATCTCCGTCATCCATTACATTCAGCCCTGAGGACAGAACACGTCGTGTAGCACAAAGCTGCTTTTACTGCTTTCAACAGCAGCGACTGTCACGTCAACTCAATCCACTTTGCTTGCACTCAAATGTGATGTGGCTTTTTTTGTATGAATATGGTCATCTCTGACCCCCTTTGCTTGCTGAATGCCTTCCAGAAAAGAAGCCACAAGCAAAAAAATGTCATGGGTGTACATGATCATACATTGTAGCCTTTGTACATGGGTCTTATCTCATTTCATTTTGATGTGCTTGTCAATCATGCAGCATGTTTTTGTACATCTTCAGAGTTTGACATAGATCTTTGTTTTCAGCATTTTGTTTCCTCTCCCTGAGCGTAACCGGTGAAAATCAAGCAAGCGTTTTGGATGATGTTTCACTTTGAAAGGGATTAAACTCTCAATTTCAATTAGAGACTGCCTGTCATACATGAATTTCTAACATTGGATTAAACAGTCTGTGGTTTTCCCAGATGTCGTCCTTGAAAGAATACTAGAGGATTAAGATGCATTCATTGAATACTTTCGTCTCGTTCCAAGGTGAAAATAGGAGCGAGGATGAGGTTCCCCCAACAATTTTAATACCCATGTAAACCTTAATGCTCATCAAGTAGTCGAGGCATTCAACATATCAAAAGATTCTTGAAAACAAGACTGCAAAGAGGTTTTATGTAGTGCAAAATTTCACAGGGAACAAACATACTTTTGTCTAAATACCTCAAGGATCAATAATTTTAGCACACTTCCCACACCACTGCAAAAACAAATTCTTGTTTTGATGGGGCAGCCTTAAGAATCATCCCTCAATCCACAGTGAGGGGGTCTCTCACAGGCACATTTTCAGAAATAGGCAAATAAAAGTTGTGTTATATGATGGATTTGCGATTTACCCACTTGGGAATTTTTCTGTTGAACCTAACAACAATGTTAACGAATGAGTAGCTAGCGCCGGATGCTAAATCAGAATTCCAAAGTCAAAAGCACGCCCACAGCTTGTTGTCGCGTGCATTGTCCCATAGTTATGGATGGCATGCGGGAACTGCGTGGAAGTGTGCGTCATCCGAGCACAACTCATGGAAGTATGTGTTTGAGAATATTTAGCAGAATAATTAGCATGATATCCAACGGTTAAGGAGTCGGTCGATGAAGTCTTTGTTCCTTCACTTTTTGATGATTATGACGATCATAAATTCACATCACAAAGTTCATCTCTATACTATATTTGCTGTTGACCACACACATGGCTATTGTGTATAATATTAAACTAGCAAGACCCAATCGGGCACCAAACTTTCGTGGTTCTATTGTGTAAAGTATAATTACAAAAAATTTGACGACAATGAATTTCCAGTGAAGCAAATCCAGTCACAGAAAAAAAGGTCAGTGAAATTGAAGCTAGGACAGGATGTCCCGCTGACCCACATGTAACCTTTCTCATCACATCTGCATTTAAGCGAGTGAAGCCGTCAGCCATTGTGAAGCGTGTATTGTTGATCTATTGTTGGCCATGAAGCCAATAATAATAATAGAAGAAAAAAAAACATGCGAGCGATCGCACTAACGTTGCTGCTTGACCTATTTCCTCTCGTGTAATGTATCGTTAAAGCAGCCTTGTGAAAACGCTTAATTATTCATGCTTGATTTCAGAATGAAGAGCTTTGAGAACATGGCTCCACGGGAGGATTGACACACGCAGGCACACACACACACACATATGCACACACACATTTGCACACACACACACACACGATAACACACGAACAAGCACACTTACACACACAGTTTTGTGCATAGCGCATTAAAGCACGAGTGAAGATAAATGCCCTGTCAGCGCCTTTAATGATTTATTTCAAACGTTCCACTGGATCCAATAAGGTTGCAAATCCATGGCAGGTAATTGTTTGTACAGAAACGAAATTGGAGGGCCTTTTGTTTTGTTTTATTGAGCACTGAACTGAGCAGAGAACATGCTCACCGCAGAGGGGTACCTACTGTCTTAAACAAAGAGAAACAAACATTCGGAATCAATGCGTTTCTCATGACAACAGTGGGCAACTTCCTGTGTGAGAAGAAACGATAAAAGAAATGTGCATCTCTTAAACACGTGTGAGGGCGGTCCTTCTCCCCCAGGGAATATGCTTTTTCTTTTTTCTTAGCTACTAAAGTGTAATTGCACATCCACTACAGTAGGTGGCAGCAGCGCTTTCATTTTCTGATTATGTTCGGAGAGTAGAATATGAACATTTTTTAGATAGTTATTGAGCAGAAGGCCATATAACATCTAAATGTTTATTGGGGAGCATGGTGCCGAGTGGTGAGCACATATCTGCTTCACATTTGAGAGGTTCTTCTCATACTCCAGACAAACTTGACCCTCAACTCAGAACTTGCGCTGGCCCGTTTTTGCCGACCTAGGGTCGAGGGAACAGTGCGTGTGGGATTCGAGCGATCCAAGGATGCTGTTATGGCAGCAGCCTGTCAGTTGTCGCTCCGCATCGTATTTAGTGCGCCCGGACAGTGCGTCCACGTTGGGTTTGTCAGCGTCTATTCCGACCCGACCTGTCTGCTTGAGCACATGGCAGCGCATGCTGATGGACGTTTCCAGCGCTCCTTCCCGGTGTCCATCACTCGGCTCGGGACGTTTGCCTGACGCGTCTTCCTTTGAGCTCCTGAAATCTGTTGACAGCTGCAGAGGGTGGTCTGCACTTGTGTCAGCCTCCATTACGCCAGACGGGACGGGATCCTGACGGGAGGGATGCGGGTTGCCTGCTGTGCATAAATGCTCAATTGCGGTCGATCGATCACTTGCTAATAGGTTTTGAAAATTGACAACAATGCGAGAAGAAGGATGAGTAAAAGCACCACTGAGGGTTTTTCTTTTTGGGCAGGATTTTTGAAAATACAGCCCCAGAGGGCTAAGTGAAGGTGGGGCTTCGGGGCATGGCTTACTTATTTATTTGCCGTCAGGCTGGTTTAGAGTCACTCACAAGAATTTTCATGTTTGTTGCTTTGCAGGCACTTCATCTCATGTTTGTTCTCTTAATTTGCTGCTAGCCTCTGAAGAGGAAGACGCACTATTTAATTAGCGCTCCCTCTGTTCTGCTGAAAATGTTTTATGTAGCGAAAGGGTGTGTGTGTTTTTTTTTTCCAGTGGCGATAGAGGCCCCCCCCCCCCCAAGCTGCCCCCTCCCCTCCTCCTGAAGAGGACAAGTTCAGCTTTTAATAAACACGTAATAAGAAAGAAAACAGCTGGTAGCGTCTTCGCAGATGGCGTCGTTCTTGGCATCTCTGAGGAAGGGACCTCACTCATGCAGATGGCTCATTATTCCAACATTTGGTGATGCATATTGCACACAATTTTATTCCAATGCTTAACAACCAGGATAAGCCGTACAGGTGTTACTAAGGCGTCTTCAAAGAGTTCAGACCTCTTCAATTTTCTTCACATTTGGGATGCGCCAGCCTTATGCTGCCATCGGTATGGTTTTCCTCCGGAACTTTCACCGTATCCACACAGGATGTTTAGAAAAGTGAGCATTCAAGCCACCATGCCAAATCTATTTAGACGGCGGACCCTCTAAAGAACTTCTTAAGAACTCTAAAGAATATCTTGGTTCAGTGAACTTCATAGGAGTCGTGCTTTTACTTTATTTTGTTGATTTTTTTTTTCTTTTGGTAAAATCTAATGCAAAGAATGCAGCCTTCAAGGAAGTTAGGAGCTGCAGCATCACTTGTAGTCCATTCTTATTTTTTGTTGTTGTTGGTTCATTTTTGTCAGCACATGCCGCGATATGTTGAAGATAATCTATCACTGACCTGGCTAGAGTAATTATTGGAGGCAAAATGCAGCTAGGCCCAAAATATGAAAGAATCCAATGACAGAGGATTCCCTGTAATGTATTATATGTTATATATCAAACTACTTTAATATTGGCAGTGTTGTTCTTTTTACACTTGAATGAATGTTGATATGTCAGACAAGATGATTATTTTTTTATTTCTTTTACTTCCATTTTCCTTTTAAATTCACTAGCATCTCAGAACAGATAATGTCGGTCCGCCACTGTTTCAATACATTTATTATAATTGAATTCGAATTGTATCTTTGTTATTTTTGTTAGTGATACACTGATCCGTTGGTTTTACTCTTGACTTAAGTGTTAAGTATGCAACTTGAGCAAAACCAAATATGAAAAACATATCAAGAGCCCCCAGCACCCGTCAACTTTAAGACTTATGATATGCACATGTGAGAGTCTTATTTATATTTATAAAGAAAAATAGCACTGTGGGATCAGGGAGGGAAAAAAAAACCCACTGTGAATGAAACAAGGGAAAAAGAGTTCATTCCCATGAGAGAAATGCGCTCTTTGTTGAGTCTTTTTTAGGTTGACTGTTTTAAATTACAGATGCGCTCTAATTGGCTACGGTCAAATAAAACCCACCTAATGAGGCATCGCAGTCATTTGCTTCTTTCCTTTCAAGTCGTTTCCCTTTGGATCTCAGAGCAAAGACTTTGCTCCTGCGCTAGCTACTTTTTTTCCGAGACTTCTGGAGTTTTCTTTGTCTAGTATTTATATTGCCACAAATAAACTTGCAAATTTTGCTGATGTTTTTTATTTTGTTTTGAAAAGTTGGGGCAAAGGTATAGATAGCAATTGCCATATAATTGCAATTCTTGTGCACACGCAATATCAACTAAAAATAAAATTACAAAGACTCTGTCTGTCTGTCTGTCTGTCTGTCTGTCCGCCTACTATTCTTCAACCAGCTTCAGAATAACAACAAAGAAGGCAATTTCACAATGTAATGAAGCTAAATCTATTCAGAACATTACCGAAAGATCACCTGCCATTCAACAAACACAAATCGCTACTTCAGTTCTTTCCGAAACACACCGCCCCATTTCCTTTCTTTTGTCTTACATTGTTGGTTATTCGTTCCCTAACTGCCCTTGTCCCATGGTTGTATTGTCCCGCAGTCTGTGTTTCAATGTTTAATAGAAAAAAAAAAAAAAACTGTATTTCCTCAATCCAATGCCTCCACTCTAACAGACGACGTGCCTCAATTAATCCCCAGCGGTATGTAGTAATTGAAGTCTCCTCAAGAGGGTTTTACATAATTTCGAAGTGTACTCATTGGGCAATGTTGGATGCGTCCATTTTTATGTCCCAGGGAGCTACACGCCTTCATATCCGTTCCACCTTGGTAGGATTTACATTGCATGGTTCAAGTGACACAATTCTGGTGTTTTGCTCTGAAGTAGCACTTCACACAAATTAATTGCAGACAGCTACGTAACGCCTAGGTTACCCTCATTCAATTGAATTTAATAAGTAGGGCGGAGGGCTGTTGCAATAATTGTCTCATGAACGTAATTCACGTGCATTCTGTTGACACGTGCCATTTATTTACAGTAAAATGTTCTTAGTTGAGATGTGGGAGTGTCCGTGCGTGTACGTGCCTCACTGCCCGGGGTCACTCTGGGATCCATATGAAGTAGTTACTCTAAAGATTATGTTATATATTAACTTGAATAAGAGATTTAAAAAAAAAAGATATGGATACATCCAATACAACTCATACAAGTGGAGTCCATTACCTTGCATAACTTGACCAACTCTTGCTTTTTTGATTTCAAGCAGTGTTTGCATACTCCCTTTAATGGGATGTTTAAGTGTGGTGCTAATCTCAAGTGTGCGTTAATGTGTGTGTGTGAGTGGTAGTGCGTGCATGTCCCAAATCATCCGAGGGATTTTCTTTCAGTCATCCTCCCCCTTGACACTCGCTGTATGGCCGAGCTGTCCTGTCCAATTTAGAACAGCACCCAATGTGACCTTTATCCAGGCGATGACCGTAATGGATTTGAGCACTTGTCAGTCTCCCCGCTCGTGTCATATGTTTTGTCGTGCATGTTTTACACTCACCGGGGAGCCACGTCATGTCTTCTCTGCTGCCGCCTATTTGACTTTAAATTTCACTTAGACAGGTGATAAGATTCAAAACACAGTGTTTTATTCCTCCTGAGACACTTTGCAGAGGCGTAATTAATAAACAATGTCATATAGTCTTACTTCAACAATGCTGTCTAGCCATGTTGACCTTAACCCTTTATATTGATGAAATTCCTTCAACGTCTCTCTTTGAAACTCAAAACACAGTGGAATTTGTCAATTTCTAGGAAATATCAGTAATATTTATGAGGATAAGCATAATAATAAAAAGAAAATGTTTTACTGGAGGTTTATTTATTTGTAAACTTACATGACATGCACCTGCAGCAGTATAAAATGTTTTTAAATCGGGAAATTTAGATCGATTGCTCCATGATATATGATAAAATGAACTCACAAAGTCAATTTCTCAAGTTAGGTGAGCAGCCTAGAAGCTTTAATAATTCTTAAAGGAAATATCATATAAAGTTATAAAGAAACTATCAATATGATGTGATTGTGCATGAATGGTAAAGCGTGTTAATGTGTGTTATCGGAGAAGAACAGCAAACAAAAGAAGCCGATGGCAGTGATGTAAATGACTTCAAAGCATAGGTGGGCCGCACAAAATAACTGTCACATGTTTTTGGCTCTAATCCACCCCCCATGCTGCTCTTATTGCTCATCAGCTAACTTGTCAGGTCCGCTATGTCCCTTTGATGGCATCACTGACAATTAGCAAGACGCCGCCACACAAAACCATCTGGACAGGCACGTCGCTCGTTGCTGAGCGAGACAGTTTTGCGGCGCGACAAAAATAAATCTCAAGGTCACTCGCTGTCACTTTTCCGACGGCGCAGGTTCCTTTAGAGGTGGATTTATTGGGATTGGAATTTATTTTGAGAAGGTTTACTCGCTAATGACAGAGCCTCTTAAAGGCTGTTAAACTGAGATGATGAATTAAATCAGCAGAGTGTGCGACTTTACGTCACATTTCACACTCAACTATTATTCACTTATGCCTTGTGTAGCATTTAGCTGATACACAATTACATAAATCCATTCGCCAACACAGGTAGTTAAAGTTGCTTTTCTTTTTTATCCGCTTTTTCCCTCAATTTAAAACCCGTCTTCATTCTTGAAATTGAAAAGTGGCTACAGTGGCTAGCCTAGCTGGCAACATTTAGAGCAGCGGGGTCAAAGGGGAAGTCAACCCGAAAAATGTTTTCCAGTAATATGTTGTATGTGGCCCCACTTGTCTAAACACTGCATTCTGATTTGAGAAATATGAGTTAAGCACCAAAATTCACCCGTTTTACCCATCTCAGGGGCGGCCATTTTGTCTCTTGGTCTTGATTTGTGACCATGAAGTACCCTTCAGGTGGATCAAACATGTCCCCAGATGTTTTATGCAGAGAATTTTAGTTCATGCCAATGTGATTCATTTGCATTCCTTGAGATGGAATTACGCAAAACTAGAGCACAATGCTATTATTTGATGCTAAGCTCATCAGCAGTTCCTTCATAGATGGTGCGTTCCCATGATGCTTGTGGATCCATCCATCATGTTTTTTTTTTCCTAGGCCCGACAGAATAAGCACTGCACGGTGTTGTCCACAGTTATTCCTCATCGCCGGTTGACCGTGATGGTGTTATCCCAATGGGACTCTTTGACTAATAAGCATATTTTTTGCTTCACAGTGCTGGCTCGAGTTGATGCTGTTGCTCTGAATAGATGCACAGAGGACACCTTGGAATGGTAAAGAAAGAACAGTGGGTGACACTATTATTAAAAGTACCTGCTGGCATGGAAAACAGTGATTTCAAGATAAAAACCGTCCAACGGCGAGTAGCATAAAAAGTCAATTAAGACAGTAAGTCGAAAAGTTCCTCTTAATATTTTCAACACATACTCATGTATACTAACATTTGATCTGGATCTGTGGTTGTCAAACTTTTTACACCAAGAACTACCTCAAGATCTATTTCCTGTTTTGTAAATTTTGAGAAGGATACGTGAAATGGACATTGGGAGGCATTGAGTAAATTGAGTTATAAATTGGGTGGCAAAGTCAGGGTAGCATTGTGTCCTGAACATCCCTCTCACATCACCTTCACAGACCTGCTGGCCAACCTCCTCATGTCGTGTCCTCGCTCCTTTCAGCATAGGGAGTTGGTCCGCGGAGGGTTCCGTTGTGAGATGGCGCGGAACGTACCTGTGGTCCCCGGTGGTCAAAGCAGCGCTAGAAGTTCAACACACGTGAGAAACATCTGTCACTCTGACAAATAATAAGAGCAGAGGGCCTCCGGGGGGGAACGAGAAGTGCAAGCTCCATATTTTATTTCTTTCTGTAGAGGGTGAGCGTGTTCTTTACGTGTAATGCAATGCACGCTCACACTGACAATTGACATTTTAAGGGCATTACCCTTGACAAGGCGACCTGAACAAATGAAAGGAAAAGGCAAAGTGATTTATCAAGGCGCTTGGCAAAATATATTTCAATTTCCTCTCACGGTACATTTTGAGGTGAATTTTCAAGACTGGATTTACACTGCAGGTCTTAATGTTTTAACGACTTTGTTTTGCTTTATTTCTAGGACTATTTAGTGAATCAACATTTGAGTGGCACATTATCAGTTTTGCTTTCAAGGCCATACAAATGAAAAAATCCTTTGAGTCTTTAAATAGGCTACTGTATATGGCGGAAGCTCCAAACACAATCTCTTTCTGTGACTTCCAAATTTCTAAACATTTTAGTGTAAATATAAATGTAATTTGTTAAAAGCTCAAAACGGTTGCCATGATATGAGAAAACACACTCAAACACAAATATGCGCATACACACAAGCTTTACACTACATGAGATATTTAAACGTGCCATTTTGTCATTCTTAACCACCAAACAAGTTAACTATATAAAATAAGATGAACACAATAAAATAAAATGCAAATAACTCATATATAATTGGTCTCCTGCAGGGTCCTATTTAAGCTAGCACCACCCCTGTATGTATCTAACGTACCGTGCTTACTTTATATTTAATGACATACGGACTTCTAATGTCCATCACATTAAATGAGCTTCCACTTTTGCATTTTTTTTCCCCCAGCAGTTGTCTTTGTTTGTGCCGTTGATCAGCAGAATAGAAAATCCATTCTGTCTTCTTACACTGCAGTCATATTGGCAGATATATCATTCACATCTCATTTTTACATTTCAGTCTTCCGTTTTAATAAGTGTAGTTTTGTTTTTCTATTGGTGTGGGTTGTTTTCTAGGGTTTTAGAATAAAGAATCACACTGTTTGGTTTGGGTAGCATTTTTTTTTTTATCTGAAAAAGCCAGTAGCTGATTCAGGCCAGAGGACTGAACTGTAGACACAAAAGGTCCCCTATTTGAATTCTTCCGCTTACACCACCATACGACCATATGAACTGGACCATAAAAGAGGAGCAAAATCTGAATTGGGTCATTATTATTCAGCCTTAAGACACAGAAAGGAGCTGTCTTCTGACCTGGTTGCAGCTTGGACCAGGAGCGCCCTGCATGGGCCCCACCCCTCACAACCACAAAACCATGCCGCATCTGCGCTCGTCTTCTTCTCATTCTGCCAGGTCCGTGGGGCTTAATTGAGAATTTGAACAAACAAATTAATCATCGCAGCCCATAAAAATGGCAGGATTCATGCAGTAGCATTCTTCATTCTCTCTAATTTGTTGTGTTGGCGCAATACCCCCCCCCCCTCCTTTTCGCTATAGCCCCCACGGCATTTTTTTGTGCTGAATCCGCTACTTTAGTCCCCTTATGAAAATTACAAATACTTGTCAAGGTTAACGAGTTAATATTCTCATTCAATATTTATTTTATGGGCGAAAGAATGCGTCTCCCTTCAGTGCGTCCCACCGTTCCGAGCTTGTTAATCAAACTGACAAGGACAGTGTCCTTTTGATAATCCCCTGAATTTTTATTTTTATTCATCAGCTGCCTTTGATTAATTGTGATGAAGTGTTGCTCATCCATTTCCTCTGCATTTCCGTAGTTTTCACGGATGCCTAACAATCTCCCAGATGACTAGAAGCCGTTTGAGCCCAAAGGCAGATAAATAGCCCAGCAAAAACACAACGCTTGTTTGGTCCCTTTGCTTACCGCGTCGCTTTTTCATTCAGTAACTCTTTAGTTTGCACTTTGCAAGCATTCTGTAAATGTCATGATTGACTTCGATTGACCAAAAAAATGTACCCTCCACAAAGTCAATCCATGACTAAAAATTTGGTATAAAAAAATATGTATATAAAAAAAAAAAGCCTTAGCTATTGGAGGGGTGGGGGGGTCCAGTGGCCAGCGTGTAATTAATAGCGGAGGTGTTTTTATCCATCAGGATGAATAATTTAAAGGGAATGTTAATAGGTGTCCCAGACTTGGTCGAAGGACGGAGACAAAGCGTTGTCGGAAAAAATGTTTCATTACTTCTCTGAGGCATGCTCTTCATTTGTTCTCTGTTCTTTCATCCTTTTCATTTGTTCCATGTGGAGAATAAAGTTGAAATCAGCATAGAATGCTGTCAAGTCACCCCATAAATAAAGAAGAAACTAAATTCAGCTCTGACCTTAAGAGTGCATTTTCCTTCATGACGTTTAACGCTGAACCACACTTGTGCCTCGGCCTGGGGAGCCCGCTCAGGGCGCGCCTTCCACAGGCCGGGGAGTCGCCTCTATTTAACATCTGAATCTTTAATTAAGCAATAATGAGTGGAAATCAGAAGGTTCCCTACATTTAAGATGGCTGTCTTGGTTATTTGAAATCCAAGTGAAGCTTGCTTGAAGAAGGACCTTGGTCATGTGACAAGGGGGGTAAGCTGCCGTTTCATATTAATATCCATTTAATACACGGGGTTAGTCAGCTCATTGTCTTATTTATTGCATCAATCGTGGCTTTAGACCTTACAGAAAGCGTTTGTGGGGGACAGTCGCTTGCTTTTGTGACATTTTCAAAGGCGTTTTGCACGCTGGGTGCTTGAAAGGCGTTTCGCCGTGGGCGCTTGATGTGACCGCAGACTTTGAAGTCTTGGCTGCTGCCAGGTTCTGTTTGGACTATTTTAATCAATGCCAGCATCATTTTTTTTGGCATAAAAATGTTTTAGGTATTGTTTATTTATTTATTTATTATAATTATTATCATATTGGAAATGCAAAAGTTGGAAAGCAAGAAACTTTTAAGTACAAAGCTTCAGCTGATGGCATCAAACCAGTGTGCGTGTGTGTTCGTGCGCGCGTGTCCCAAATGACTGAGGAATGACATCAGAAAGAAGTCATCTCCGTCAGATGCAATCAAGTCGTATTCTCGTGCACGTCGTTCCCGATCATTCGCCCTCAGCAGTCAGCAGTCGTCTCACCGCATCAATTAGCAATGGTGATGAAGCCCCTTTAAGGCCGCCATCTAATATTTGGAGAGGAACAGCGGCTCAGCAGGCTCCCCAAAAGTGAATCCAAGTGTTGCAGTATTCATTGTCAAATACATTTTCCACAAAAGGATTCACAAAAACATCAACCGTTTTCCGTACAGTCCCGTCAGATGAAGATCTATGACATCAGTGAGAACAAAAGGCGCTCCTTCAATGACAAGTGCCAAGCGCATCACCTAGTCCTTCTCTTCAAGTAGTAATTCCGAGAGAGGCTATTCAGGGTTTGCCCTGTGGCGAGAGAGCTCGTTCTCTCGAAATAGCCCCGGCTCATCTTTCACGCACGTTCAGGTCTCCTTATCACGGGCACGGAGGTTAATTTGAATTTCTGTCTCTTCAATATGCCTGGCAATCATTGTGTCCACTTAATATTGCATTTGGAGGGCCCGCTTGCTGTTGTCGCCCCCCCCGGCTCCCCTCAGGCTCTGCGCCATGCCTGAACATTGCATCTCCATCTTGCATCTTGCAGGGCAATATTGTTATGTACCATTTTTGTGATTCCACACTTAATTCACAATTAGATCATGTTGTCATGACATTTTCACACAATTTTCTTTAGCTTCTTTTTCTGTTTGTGGTGTCGTCACGATTGTATATTTGTAGTACACGGTGGTACAAAGCGACCCTATTTTGAAATGATAAACCCGTCAATCCCAGTCTTTGGAACAACCAATTTTGAGAAGCTACACGCGGGAGCGACGAAGGACGACGTGTGTTGCGGCTCAGTGATTTATAGTAAGTTGCCTGTATGCCTTCTACCGCTTGTTATTCTCCTGCTTGTTTTTATCGAGATTAATTGCATTGTCATCGCTCAACAGATTTAAATGTAATTTAGGAACTAAATGCGTTTTATCAGGAACAGCCTTGCTATTAGTTATTAGAATGTTTTGGCGGAGCCATATCTGCATGACTCATATTGATATTGTGATCCTAGTGGTTAGCATTTCTGCCTCGCAGTTCTGAGGCACAGGGTTTGAATCCCGGCACCGGACTCACAGAGTCCGAAAGCGTTATACATTTTAGTGTACCTAATAACTTTATTCAGTTTTGCTAACTGCATCTTGGTAATTTCGAAGTTCATCGTCACATCTTAATTCCTATCAAACGATAAAAATATGACAATATATAACAAATGAACAATTTGGTTTCATTTTTATATAGATGCAATTCTATTTCTTAAAGTCACATTGTTCATAACAACAAACTATATTTTCTTGTCATTCATTTTTAGTGGGGCAATTTTAATAGACATTTCAGTTAAAACAAAATATATCTTACCAAAGAAATGAGAATATTCTTTTGTTCACTGCACTCGGAACAATTATTAATTATTAATAATATTAATAACACGCCTTGACAACTTTTTTTGCTTCTACTAAAAAGCAAGAGAAAGGTTTCTGCTTGATGGCTTTGAGATAAAAGACAAGGCAGTCACTTCCTCCCGTGACATATTTGTTCTTGAACAACAAATCAGTGGCTGAGAACACTTGGCACCTACACAAGCAACGATGGCGAGATGAAGCGTCGATTGTCTTCATTAGGCTCATTAATATTCATAGAAAGAAGAAAATGTGACACCGATGAGGACTCGCTCACCTTTTCTCATATGAGTTTTTTTTTGTTTTACTTCTTAACACAATTAAAGTCCAGCAATGACTTCATTAATGCGCTCCTTCTGTCAGGTCCTTTTAAAGAAGTGTCAGTTAGACCCCGGTCCGCTTGTCAGCCAGGAAGAAAGACAAGTCAGAATCACATGAAGTGGAATCCTCAGACACGGAGAAAGCTTTCAGATTACCTTTACTTCTGTGCTGTCTCTCATGCTGGATGGGTGTCAAATCTAAGAGCGGATCAGAATTCAGTCTTAGTTTTTTTCTCTCTATTTGTTGATAATGGCTGGTTTTAGTCGCTGTTTCAACAAATGTGGCTACTGTGAGAAGCTACGAGTAATTGAATCAAAAATAGGAAAGGTTTATGTAGCCTCTTAAACTCAGAAGAGGGAATTTTTGCGGAGAGGATTCATAGGGATTCAAAATCCACACTTTTCCAAAAGGCTATTTCATTATAATTTAAAACAAGCGCTATATTATCACCATACAGTGCTTACTGCTCTTCATAGTGTGTGATGTACTCACAGCTAGTTCTGATTTATTTTTTGTCTTCGTCAGTGTTGTGGACCCGAGAGAGAAGGAAGGCCTGGAAACAAGATTGAAATAGTCTGCGTTCAAGGCTGTTTCAGGAAACAACATCAGCCCGGCAAGGTAATCATGCCATTGTTGGAAACGGACCCACTAATTAGAATAACACTCCAACAGACAGCTCATTAAAAACCCCACGAGTTGCTTTAAAGGTCTGGCACTAATATGACGAAGCAAAGTCTGTATTTGTCACCTCAACAGTGAGCACACCTGATACTTAAGCAGCTTCCTTTCACTCAGCAGGGATCGTTTTCGACTCGTGTGATACCAATTTTCACATCACACCAATTTTCCTTTTTGGAATCATCTTGTTTAATCTGCTTTTCACAGAATATTTGAAATGGAGTTATGTACATATATTAGACCCTCTGATTTTAAACTTTTTTTTCCGAAACAAACGGTTTGGTACTCTGCTATTATTAACTGTGTAGACAGAAATTATACCTTAGGTTCGATTAATCTTAGGTGTTGAAGAATGGAGCGATGATAAAATTTCTGTCTTCCCCATCACCAAAATGCAATTGGGGGTTTGCTTGGTACTTACCCCACCCCTTTTAGACTTATATCAGTGGCAGAGGTGACAAGGAAAAAATAACCATGATAAATCTCTCTCCAAATGTAGCCTAATTGCTTATGAGAAATTAAAATGCATTAAAAAAGTAAATTCTATTTTTGGCCCCAGTTGCATTGTCAGCTAGTGTAACAAATGAAGAAAAATAGAAGGATTTATTTATTTATTTAATTTTCTATTGAGACGATATAATAAAGAAGTTGATGTTATGGTTTCAAGTATTATTGCAAAAAAAAAAAATCTGAACATGTTTCAAATAAAACTGTGACTTGTGCTTTGTGGAAGCCAATGCAGCTGCCGCAACATCCTCACATAAAAACCATACCGTGTTTTATTACGCTCAGCTTGTTATGGACAATCCAATGCTCGCCTACCGAGAGAATGGCTTACCCCCAAAATAACCGGATGTCCTCCTGCTTTCCAAGCGCGCTTCATTAGCGCCGTCTCGCTCAAGTCGGATTCTTTGTGCCATTTTGACTGTATTCAAATCTCCTTAATGCCATCTCGTGTTTAAAGACTGGCCATAAATCCCATATCAGCTCTTAATGACCACTGCAGGCCGGCTGCTAATATGTCATTGTTCTCAGGCGATCACCCAGCGGGGAATAGACCATGCCAGTCTTTGTAATTGCACACCCGGAAAGATTTATATAGCCATTATGCACACCCATAAGAAATAATTCAAAGATATCATTGGAAAAAAACCTGCCTGCACATTGCTGATGCCCAAATCTCAACTGAGCACCTCGTCTTCTCTGCCGCCACAGTTAGCGTGGCTTTACAGTCGACTAGTAAAGACGTCCCCTACCTTCATATTCCATACGTCTATTTATTAGCACTAGCGCCTCTCCCTCTTCAAAGGCACTTTGGGGGGAGTATGCAAAGAAACTGCAAGATGCCATAAAACCTGCTGGAGCACTACAGTGTCTAAGTGGCGGGAAGATTGCGTGCGTATCAATCAGCTGATGCAGCATTCGTTGTTGAATAAACTCCCCCCCCCATGTGCGGGGGGCTCCCGTACACCGTGATGGAAGATTGCTGTTACTTCATCCCCCCCAACAAGCGTGCGGCTTTGTTTAGCACTTCCTCCCGAGAGAGGAGGCAGGGGTCGGACGATGACGAGGGTGTCGTCACCTTGGCGTCCTCAGGGGCACCCGAAGGGTTATGGGAGCATCTGCAGGGAGGACGGACAACTGTGGAAGGAGGAGGAGTAGTGAAATGGATGCTTGGCTCGAATGATATGATTGATTTCTTTGAAAAGAATTGAGAATTGTGCATCAAACGTGTTTTGGGAGTGCACGATCATTGCTATCTGTGCGTTGGAGTCGCGGGACCCAGCGAGTATGAGCTAGCAAGAGGTCGTGGAGGAAGAGAAGGAGGGCGCCAAGTCAGATCAACAATGGCCATAATTTGCTTAAATAAATGCCTGGTAGACATCAAAGCGCCGTTGAAGCTTCTTGTTAATATTGACATATGAAAAAAGATTCAATCCAAAAGGAAAAGGGCACTTGTTTTTTATCCATCTCGGACAAAAGTGCTGCAGTTCCAGTGCCGGAACCCGAATCATTTTGTTCCACACAGGCATAAAAGTATTTCCAAAAACAAATCATTTTGAATGAACAAAACTACTCGTATCCTTGGCTGTCACATCCTTTCAAAGAAATTTAGCATGATGCCATTCTATCTGAGTAGCCAATTCATTAGCAACCGACAAGATCTTGCCTAACACAGTTTGGCTCCACTACATGATCCCAGCGGACGCTCACAAAGCTCCTCCCGGACCATCTCATCGAACCCAGAATGACATCACGCTTGGTGTCTTTAAAAAGATTTGACAGGTACTCAAATATGGCAGCGGCTGAAGATGATGAAGAGACGCTTGTAAACGAGTTGTGGGAGTTTGATGGGACGCGGTGGGCATCCAGAGTGAGCGATGCTTCCTGGAGGGGCGGGTCTTCGGGTGGAGAATTGGTGGTCTTCACTCTACAGTGCCAGTGCAAATGGAATTCATTTTTATTGTTGCTGTCTTGAAGCGTGGCACTCCACCGCAAAAACATGTTTTGTTCTCTTTAACCTACTCCGTCGGGGATGCAAACCAACAGTGACACTGTCATTTGTGAGCAATGCGCTATGACTCCCCCGTGGTCCAAATGTCAGATTATACTGCGCAGTACTAGTTATCCTCCCCGAGTGCTCCTCTCTCCGCTGCCCGGGCCTGTCGCGGGAAATTCATAGCTTTTACGGCCTTTTTACGGAGCGCACACAACTGTCAACGGGCCCGGGACGAGAATATAATTGTATGTTCATATCAGCCCTTCAGTGCTCCACCTGCCCCTGGTGCCTCACTCGGTGTGATGGACACTTTCCTCCAGTCCTGTCAAACAAGTCAACATGCATCGTGTGGTGACGCTAGCGCTAATACTTTGCTAACTGGACTACTTTCATTATTGCTGCTGGTGGAGTGCTCATTAAAAAACACAGATTAAACAAACGTATGAAGCCAATACTGTGAGACAGAAGTAGTTTCATATCTTGCTGCCACCTCACATCTTTTAATTCAGTTCAGAGGAATTTGTGCAAAAAACAAAAGTGTTACTTTTGACTTTGGTTTCAAGTCATCAATCGGAGTGTTGGATGTGACACGCTGAAAAAGACAGACAGGGAGCCATTGTTCCTTCTACTTTTAAAAGATTAAAAAAACAAAAACAAAATAGGCCTACATGGCAGCGTCGTCTTCGCTGACATATCTCAGCAACTGATCGGTGGAATCAAGAGCTGTTTGTTTCTTTTTATCTGAATTTTATCATGTTACCATTGGAGATGATTGTATTCAAAGAGCAGGCACGACAGCAAACAAGATCACTTGTGCCTCCTCCGAGGGCCTGCTTGGGTGGGCTCACATGTCCTGCTCAAGTGCCGGGCCTCTGGTTCCTCCATCTTCTGTTTGGTGGAGGACACACTACTGTACACAGGTACAGGTAATACACATTGAACGTAGCAGCGCACTCTAATTGTGCACATAGGTGGAGTTTTCTTTCATTTGTTATTTTGCTAGACTAGCACAGCTTGAAGAGGGCATTTGCGCCGTTGCAGCCGACTCAACACTCATACTAATGCCACTTGGTTGGGGAGTTGTAATTAAAAATAGTTTTGAGATGATAATGATGACAATTAGTTCAATAAATTGTTCTCCAAAATGATTCAGAGAGATTGTCCCATATTGTTTGTCATAGTTTTGAATGAAATATGATGACATGCAGGACACACATCTGCCGAGCTCAGAATCTGTCTGCCTACGCCTTGAACAAATTCACCTAAATTGTGTTTCGCCACCTTGCGCCACAACTTAGACCTGCTTGTAGGTAGTCTGAAATTGAGTCTATCGGTGCGCCGTGCGATCTAACAAATTCATAAACACAGGAAATTAGTCTTGCCCGGGCACAAAATTAATGATGCGCTCGTTTTTATGTCGAGCCCACAAATGATAAAAAAAAAAGGGCCCTTAACGTCGCTCTTTGAAACTTTTGATAGAGAATGTTCATTTCATGTATTAAAAATAATATCCGTCAGCATCAAAAGTGACCCAAGAGTTTTATTCTGTTGGCTTTATATCATTAATGATTGGAAAGACCTTTTTTTTTGTTTATTTGTTTTATTATGAAGGCCAATCTTGTATTATTACTGACAAGGAATCATTCAAAGCCACATCAAGTGCTTGTCTTTCTTTTCAGACATGCTCACTATAAATAATCAAAACCTTAGCTGATTCCGGCGAGTCATTATCTGTGCTGTGTGACAGCCACGGGCAAGCGGCAAACTGACAGGTCTCCATGAGGGACATGTGTAAATTTTATGAGTGACAAATGAGATTAGTAAAGTGACTTTTTACATGGAACTTTGACCTCCTCAGAGCTGTACATGCAGGAAGGCAAGGACAAAGCAACACACGATTGTGACCAAAATATTTGTTTTATTACACAACTTGTTTTGTTCTTGGATATTATATCAATGATTTTCTAATCTGCCAATTTGCTAGCACAACCGCCAAACAATGAATTCAAAGCCGGGCTCCAGCCGTCTTGTCTTGGCATTTGGATGTTTATGTGGCCTCCTCCTGCATTAAAAAAAACAAAAAAAACATGCATGTTGGACTCATTCCTCAATCTGATTTCCCACTGATGCTGTATGACACAAGCTATGGCAGCCATGTTTGTAAGGTACAGAATAGGACTTGGGTCTGTCCAGCTTCAAGTGCTCTAATTGACATCCACATTTGACAGAGACATCGCACGCGGGTGCGGAGGAACACGACGGCGCCATCACACCCTGGTGTTTACCCCGAGTGTCACATTGGCCCGATGTCACACCGAGAGCGTAGACAAGAGGCGGATTGGTTGACGTCCATAAGTCTGTCTCTGTGGACATGTTGCGGAAAGCGATAAGAGGGCGGCGGGCTGACTTGGGCGGCGGCGTGGCGAATCTCCCCGGCCATCTTGCAGGGCTCGCGGCTGTTCAAACAGGTTGGGGCCGCTTGTCCTGTCAAGTGGCTGACATTGTGATTTAATCAACATCCACGCCTGCCACATGAATTAGATCACTATCAAAAATGCATAGGCAAGTGCCATGTCCCTCACTTGTCAGGACCAAACTCATCTCTTCATTTATTCATGACATTTTCCATAAGAGCACGTCCTTGGTGCTTGCTTAAAGTTGGATGAGCCCCCAATGAACATTGCTAATTTTCACTCTCAACTTGTGTCTTTAAAAGAACAAACACAGTGGTATCACTCTTACAAAAGAAAAACAACATTCCATTTGGCTCTCCGATCACCCTGTGGAACCTGTTATCCACCTTATCCAAGTCTTCATCAATCTAGGATGCAGGCGCTCGGAATAGACAATCTTTATCCCAGTGTAATGGATGACTTTGCAAATGAAAAAAAATAGGAGTGCCCAATTTGTCTTGAACTTCAAGTCACAGTTGTTTTAAGCCAGTTCTAAGCCATCTTCTGTTGATAATCGTGTAACAAATAAGATCCACATTTTTAAAGTGCTTTTCAAAAAGAAATATAAAGACCAAATTAAAACTAATAACACTTTTTTGAGTATGTTGAGACCAAATCAGTTAATTGTTTAACTGTTTAACAGCAGTCTCTGACAAATTGTTGTTTCGTGTGATATGAAATAACTGTCCAAAAATTCCACTTCATATTATTAACAGTTTGGCAATGGGGGACATCTGATGTTTGACTTTTGCACAGTCCTATATTGTTTTGCATGACTTATGTACCTGAAGGTAGAGATTGAAATTGAGATGCCAACTCGCAGCTCACTGCCGCGAGATTGTCATCATGGTCAGTAAACACTCATTTGATTTCTTTCAGCCTTCATATGCAAGAAATTCTTCGTTTCCCAAAAAACAAAGAATTGTACTGGTGCGCTACGTGAGACAAGGGACACCACAATGGGCAATGTCATCAGAAGTGAAGCGAAACAAAGGAAGTAATTGCAGACTAAGACAGACAAGCACAGCTGAACAGGACACAAATGGAGCTGATTGGTGGGGACGCTTTCATAATCATGATAATGAACCTATCCCAGCTGACTTTTGAGTGAAAGGCGAAATGAAAGGTTATGGACAATTTAAAACAGGGGTGCCTAACCTATTGTGATTTACTTTCAAGTAGCCAACATATATTTCCCAACATGTAGTCACTAACGTCACAACTCTGACAACTTCTTAAATACGAGACCTCACACCATTTGCAAATGTCTTGTTTCTCTCTGTTCGTTCTCATGAATAATTAAAACGAATAAGGATCCTTGGTTTGGATGATGACTGAATGAATGAACAACAACAATTATTGAAGTCCTGTTGATATTCTGACATTAGAGCAGTTGGACGATTCCCAGGGAAAATGGCCCCAAACGATTACTCGATTATTAAAATAGCAGTCGATTAATTTGGTAATTGATTTTTTTGTTGATTAATCGATTAATTTTGACAGCTCTAATTCATTAACTACAATTCCCTTTAACACCCTTGGAAAAGGTTATAAACTCACAAAAAGTATTGATTTTTGTCAATTTATTTTTCTATTCTGACTTTATTTGCTTAGCATGATTCGTTGCTGACACACTCCTTAGACTTCTATGAATCACAATGCCTTTATCAGATTGAATAAGGTTTGCTTGCATTGAATAATAACAGTCCAAGGCCACGCCTACAATCACTAAGATGTCAATATTTGGTCTGATATATCAGGGGACCTCAAAAATGAATTTCTATTGAATTGACTTGACCAGTGGAGAGTATTTCAGCAGCATGGTAAACATAGTAGATGCCATTCGTTGTTCTCTCATCCAGGTCAGGTTTGGGTCACGCCTCACTGTGATCTAAAATGTGCAGGGAAGAAGTATTCTTCAAGCCGCGCCTCGCTCGCGCGCAACCGGAAGGCTCACTCGGGATCGGCAGGGAAAATACAACATTGTTCCGGAAGATGCTCACATTTGTCTTGGAATGAGCTTCTCGACCTGACCCTCGCTGTAAAGAAGAAAAAAAACAAAGGAATGAAATGAAAGTGCGGGTGCTGCTCACTCATCTAAGAAACATTAAATGTGCCGTTTGTTTACCCGCATGCGCACTTATGAATCCCAGGGGTGCCCCCAACCTGCGAATAACTCACCCTGAGGGCCCCGCAGCATTTTTCACCATGAAATGAAATTTTATAGCATGCGAGATTAGCCGACACTAATGCAAGGTCAAAAATAATAGAATCAATAGGCGAGCTCGGCCGTGTTAACATTTACAGAAAATAATGGGCTGAAAAGCGTCGGCGAAAACAGAATGAAATGAGTCTCGGCTGAATTCTTATTGATGGCTTTTCATTATTTCTAGTAATTTGACTTTCTTTTGTTGGGCTGCATGCTGCATGCCGGGCGGTGCGGCGAGGGGGGGACGGCGCGTGCTGAGGTCCATCTCGCCATCTGTGAGGCTCTTTGTATAACGGGCTTTATGGTCAATAAACAGCTTTTTTTGCTTTTTTCTTTTGATAAAGTCTCCAAGTAAGAGACAGCAATTCTCTGAAGTTTGACTGACAACTCTGAAGTGAATGCTGATTAGAAATCAACAAATAGTAATTGGCGCTGAAAGAAATTTGAATGGCTTTTGATTGTCATTTCTTCTTTCTGAACAACATTAAAATGCTGGAATTAATGTCGTTATTGTTCTTCAGGGCTTGGAAGTAACAAAGAACAAATATTTCATTAGGGACACTGTAAAGTGAATTTTGCAAACACATTAGGTATGTTTGAAGGTATTTGCTACAATCTGACAAATACTGAGAATTATTTGTGTTTTTATTTCAGTTTTCCTGATTTCTTTGCGATGCACTTTAGCTCAGTCGCTCACCGTGAATTAGAACTTGTGCATGTTGATTCTCATGAGCGGTATTTTCACGGAATTGCAACAAGCGAGGTTTTACAACTCAAGTTGGCATCCATTACACATGTACCAGCTAGCAATAACGACAGAAACAAAGGATTCAGAGAAGCAAACTATTTCACATTCATGACATTGTTGAAGATTTATGGCGCTTGCGTCTTGTGCCTGCTTAAATTCCATCTGCTTCTAGCGCTCAATTTTGTTTTTGTTTTTTGTCTGCCATCATTTGAAAACGCTCAATTCAGTCAAGTGTAGTTTTTCAGTTATCGTTAGCTAATTTTGTACAAAATATGAATACTTCTGCCATCTTTGTCTTCTGTTGCTGTTTTTTGTTCTTCTGTTGTTGTTGCCACTTTTCGGTTGTTTTTGCAGTTCTGGTGGTGCTGCTGTTTTTTTTTTTTTAAATTAATATTGTTTTGATACTTTATATGAAATGAAAGCATAGTTCCTTGTCTTACTACCATGCTATTTGCTACAGTTTCATTTTATGGGTTCTCATTGTTAACATTGACATTATTAATGGGTGATTGCTCTTTCCGACTCTTTCCTGTTTTCTTTGTTTTCAATGTTGTCTTGTGAAAATAAAGGCGGTGGTTGAGTTCTGTGCCCATTTGATTGTCACATCAACCGCTTTTTTTTTTACTGCTGTCATTACGCCTTGACATCGCGCTGTTAATTCTGTTAATTAAAAAGCTGATTGCCTTTTGCCAGCCTGTGATCTCCATTTGGTGCATCCATATGGCGTGGATGGCGGGTACATGACAATGATGTCGAGTCGCCATGTGGTTGCGTATAATCGAGCGACAAAGTGCTCGAAACCTCTCATTGTGCTCAACTTCATGAAAATTGCCGCTTTGATAACTTGGTTTGAATGAGACCCAAATTAGATACATACTCCAATTTTACTGTCCATATTGTATATATTTTGCATTTTCTTTGGTTTCAACGAGGACAGATCAGCGTAAAACATTTCTAGATTTTGATGTCTATCTAAGAACGCACATTCCAAACCAAGACTTTCTTTTTTGAAAGAATGCTGTACGTATCATGCTCCTGATGTTGAAATTGTACGGCGCCTTTCGATTCTTCAGAAAAACACTTCTCATCCACGCGGAATGTCAGTGTTTAGAGAAGAGACAGTGTGAGGGTGCACTAGCGGACACGTCAAACCTGTTTGGGAGTGGACGTCTATCAGTTCGGAACTCTGCGGCTCGCGCGACTCATCCATTTCTCATTTTCATTCCGCATGACAGGCCCAAGTTCTGTCTCTTCTCGGAACTATTTACAGTGCTGGGATGTGTTTATGTCACGCAGATGTAAATGTTTACACTCTGTGCTTTTTTTTTACAGCCTGAAAAAGAAGACTGCACTTTAAAACTGAGTGGGATAGTTTGGATGATCTTACTGGCATCATTCAAAGCATCTCCCACACCCTCTCTCATTATCAAATGATCCAATTTCACTTAGTTGTTCTACTTCTATGACAGTGAAATACAGTGACAGGCAGAACAATTCACTGCATCCCCATTAGCTGGCACAAAGTATGCAAATAACGCCACAAGATTTTGCAAATGAAGCTCCTCAACTCACATCAAGTGAGTTAGTCCGCCAACCTCCAACAAAATCGCGCTAAATACTTTGTGACGTGCACAAAACAGCGACTAGATGAGATTTTTTCAGCAAATAGTGGTGCACAGGTTGCCCCCTCCCCAAAATCTGCAGTCACTTATATAAACGCGACTCTGGATCTTCATCCACGTGAGTGCAGAGGGCATTTATTGAAATGAAACATATTTGAATGATATATGGGGATAAGTTCAGATATATACATACATATTTGGGTGAAAAGTCGTCCGAGTGGTGCCCGGTCTTAATTTGTCGAAGCTGTTGTCCTGAGCACCTTCCAGGAGGCCGCCTATTCATCATTTAGCAGGCCGTTACTTTTAATGAGTCTGTTATCATTCATTTTAAGGCATCCCACCTTTCCTTGACACACAGAGTATTTCTTTTTATAGACGACTCGGGATTTATGTCTCCCTGTCCCCCCTCCGGCTTCCACACTGCCATCTTCAGGCTGCGAGATGTCAGCTGATTGACAGTTTGGGATATGGCAAGGGCGCTGCTCTTCACTATTTGGCACATGGGCCCCATTGGACTCGTGCAGCTCAAACAAAAACCTGCTCACAGCATTCATCTTCCTGTGCAGTGGGCCTGAACCCAAGTTTAGTGCTTGTCCCATCGAAAGGCCGGCAGGTCGCAAGCGGCACGATTAATGTTTGCCACTAGGGGGAAACAGAAAGGAATCGTGAACACTGCACCTACAGCAAACCCTTTAAAGGAGACTTTAAAACTGTTTGCAGCCATGTCAATAACACCTTTAAAGGAGAGCTCAAGCCAAAAATGATCTCTGTAATAATATGTTTTGTGCACCCTAACTACCGTAATTTTCGGACTATAAGTCGCGGTTTTTTTCATAGTTTGGGTGGGGGGGCGACTTATACTCAGGAGCGATTTATATACATATATATGGTTTTTTTTCACTTTTTTGGGCATTTTATGGCTGGTGCGACTTACTCCGGTGCGACTTATAGTCCGAAAATTACGGTAATCGAAAAATTCTGATTCATCTTTCGGAAAATGAATTCAACCGTTTTTATTCATCTCCAAATGGCCGCCCTCTGAGATGGATAAAAAAGGCGTGAATTTTGCCGCTGAACTCATATTCTCAAATATTGATCAGAACATTGTTTAACTTGGTGAAAAAATCTCACCATTTGTGGTTCAATTTTATTGACTGCCCTACAGTCGTCGGTCTACATAGACAGGTGAGAAAAGGGCACACGTTGACTTCCAATCACACAAATAACCAGACAGCTTTCACACAGCTAGAGATTTTCTGCTCCACCGCTCTTCTAGATGGCGCTACCAGGACATGCGCTCGGCGCCAAACACGAATTCTCCCCCTCTCCGGAACGTGACGCCGCGGGCTGACTGAGAACGGCCTGCAAAGCGTTGGCGTTTGCAGGTCAAAATACAAAAACAGGGCGAGATTTTGAGGCGAGATGAAGTCACCGAGCGTTTCGAGCTCTGTACCCTTCACTGAACGCAGCCGGGCCCAATACATCACCGCTTTTATGAGGACAAGCCGACTCCAAGAGCAGATGCATCATAGTTGCACTGTGAGCATTTTGTTACAAATAATGCTGTCATCCATTTTCATCTTTTGTTTAAACATATTAGTCTTTTGGACAAGATAGGTCGTATTTCAGCACCTTGATAAATCGTCTCCACCCCTCGCTCCACTTCACACAACGTGTGTTTAATTAATTACACAACCTTTAATTGGACAGATTATTCCTAATGGTGCTGCAGTGCTCAATGTACAAACTCGGAGCGGGCTCTCGAGTAATTATTTTAATGCCACTTTCTCAGTGTGCTGCAATCCGTACATTTCCTATCATTTTTCATCAGGAAAGGAAGTGATACTTTAAAGTAGACAAATTACATTTCCATTTGGATTTTTTTTTTTTACCCCGCAGATGATTCCTCTTCCACTGCATCATGTCTAAGTGCTGAGGCTGCACAGCGCGAGGGGGCGTATGATCACCCCGTGATATTTTAATATCTGGTGGCGTTACCTCCTGTTTAATTACCTCCGTAATGCGCATTGATGTACGTGATGGATTTTTACGGAAGCCCGCTCCTTAACTATCTGATGCGGTGACATGAATGATCATGGCCGCTGATGGAGGGAGCAGAATGCAATTAGCAAATGCATCTGTGGTCAAATAAAGAAGACAAAGCCGCTCACATGGTGGGAAGGTTTAGGTGTAAAAACAAAAAATAAGACACCACAACATTTTCATTCCATCTCCATGAGACCACTATTGGTTAGGTAGGTAGGTAGGTAGGTAGGTAGGTAGGTAGGTAGGTAGGTAGGTAGGTAGGTAGCTAGGTAGGTAGGTAGGTAGGTAGGTAGGTAGGTAGGTAGGTAGGTAGGTAGGTAGGTAGGTTGATGGAATGGTTGAACTACAAACTGCTGTTTGGGTTGGAAAAAAACCTCAAAGTGCCATAATTCAAAAGCATGTTTGCATGTGAGTCCAGTGCTCATTTTCATGACTGATCATGATGTCAGCGAGCATCCTGCCTGCCTGGCACCACAACCTGCAGGAGGTACTCTATCTGACATCCAGGCCCATTTTTCATGGACAATGTTGCGTGGAAGCAGTGCAGGCTTGTCCGGGAATAGAAAGCGTTAAAAACGACTGTGTAAAGCCGAGTAAAAACATTCTAGCATGTCTATTTTCCCTTGGCAGGTAGAAAAACAAGGACAGAATATCCAAATCTACATTCTACACCCCAGTTGTGTACAATAACTACAGAACTACCGAAATTTGATTGATAGACAACATGAAATGATACTGAAAGAAAACAATCATGTTCTCAAAATCCAGAGCTGACCGTTGCTTGCTTGAAATAGACAACTACCCGTGATATTACTTCAAGGTTTTGCCTGCTGTGTCATAAATCTTTGAAAACTCAATAGGATTACTTCCTTGACAGGAAGAAAGGAGTCTTCAAAGTTAAAGGATTGGTTTAGCGGCACCAAGACGAATGTAATGACGATACATGCTCCTTCCAGGAGTCAAAAGAAAAAATGGAATCAATGGCATTCTGGTTCACATTATTTTCTGAGGAGGCTGACCTCTGCGGATCAAAAATCAACTCAATAACGAGAGATGTGCGTATTACATGTGATGCCAAACGGCACTGCAGCATTTTATCTGGACAAGTCATTTTTCTAAGAGCTCACATAGCTGACATTCACTCCTCACCAAAACCATCAATTCCACAGTCCTCGCCATTGTCCAATCATTTTCTTTTTTTTTTGGTATTGTTGTTCTCCCCTCTGTCTTTCTTCTTTATTGCTCTGTACAGCAAAGCACCATTACTGATCCCTTCCAAAGCACAAACTAAAAATCTATCCCGTTGTCATTTGCCGCACCGTCCCATCTATCATCGGGCCAGAGAAGGGAGTGTATGTGTTGGGGGGGGTCGCTGGGGTGTATGGAGAGGTATGGGGGTGGTGAAGAGCCGTCTGGCAATGTATCCATACAAGAGAGGAGGTGCTGGAACAGGAGGCAGAGTCAAGGACTTTTACGCACAACAAAAAAACTTGTCACAATTATTTATGGCTCTTGCTGAGACACATAATAGGACACATCAAACTGCTGTGTGCTTGTGCACGCACGCATGCGTGTGTGCGTGAGAGCCGGCCTGCTTGTCGAAGTGGGTCACAGGCATCTCTTGCCTTACACATACAATTTCCAAGACAATGGCGGAGCATTGGGGGAAAGTGACAGTGACAAATACTGGAGCCCCCACACAAAGCCATGCCGGGCTGTTACATGAGTGATTGCGCCAATAATCATGCGGCGGCACGTCACGCGGATGCGTGTGTGTGTGCGTGTATGTGTGTAGCAGGAGTGCAGGTGGCAGCGGGAGGTAGGACGACACCGATGGGTGGAGAGATAGCTGGGAAGAGCTTAACAGGTCCCGGCAAATCATTTCTTATTTCCTGATCATCCATCTCCCACTTCCACCCCTCCGATGAGTTGCTGCTAAATGACTGTCACTGCGGACAGCGCTGTGATATGTTCTGCTGGAGTGCCTGTAATTGGGGAGGGGTCACCGGCACAACCCACCACCAACCCCCCTCCCCCATCTTCTCCTAGCCTGACCTTTCTTAAACTCTTCCGCCTGTGGGATTGGGCCAAGCCGCCGACTAAATTAGATTCCCCTTCCCACTAAGTATACTGCCATTTGGCTCCAGTTCATGAGAACGACACCCCTCGTACCCCCGAGCGCGTTGACATGTCCAGGTTGCCAGGCTGAGCTCATCCGGGTGTGGAAGTGGACCTCATTGTGAACTCTACATTTTACTTGGGTTAAAATTGGTCAACTAAGAGCTATTTTCCCATGTGCTTAAGCCATAAAAGGCACAAATATTTGGTTTAACACCAAATATTTGGTTTGCGCAGAAAGAAAGAATCAAAGCACAATGAAAGTGTGCAAGCTAGGTACGTTAAAAAATGACTTAAGTGACAACGGGATGTGCATGCTACTCAATGTGATGAAACCACAAAACGTCAAATGGCCCTAAGGCTGTCCAATTCCAAATGTGACAAAAATCAAACCATCCATTTTCTTCACTAGTTATCAATGCACCTTAAACTCCAGACCAGTCGTCAGTCAATCACAGGGCAGAGACTTAAGTCCGCAATATTAATGAAACAACATTTGTACACCAAAAAGCTAGCAGAGCTTCGTCATTATGTGATATGACTCGCCTCCCGGGCATATGCTGGAATCTTCTTCTGCACATTAGTCAGTCTGCAGCGTGTCTTCCCATCTCCAGAGGGAAGTGAAATTGTATTGGCAAAGAAATTGACGATGACAATGGTTCATACAGTCTTGGGCCTTACCAAATTGGGACGACTTTTAACTTGATACTGCTTTAGGAGGAACTAAATCATCAGATATTTGTCTTTTTATTTATTTATATATGATGATTTGACTGACATGATGACTCAGTTTAACAAGAAAAAAAATACATTTGTTAATAAGGAGGTGCCCTGGAGCAAATTTGTACAAATATCTTTTTACGGGTGGTGAATTTGCAAAAATCATATGCATGCTTTTTTTTCCCCACAGTTTAGATTCTAAACTTTAGAAAATGTTCAAACCAGGTCTGTAACATTTAACTGCAGTGCAATTATCACAGCATCTTTGGATGATGCAGAAGTGTGCGACTCTCAAAATCAGAAGAAAAAAAAAAGGGGGGAGTGGAGGCGGTTAGATGGCATTTCTGATGAATTGTATGACACGGAAGGAACGATTGTTAAGCCTTGCGCGGACACTGCGGCATGATCATTTTCTGTCACTGCAGCCTTTGAGCATGTGACAAGCCTCATGCTGACTTGGCGGTCTGTTTCAAAAAAATGCCAAGCGCCGCGCGCCCCTTTATCTCGCCACATGTTTCACGGCAATTGGACAATCAGCCGGTGCGGCGCAAAATCCATAGTATTGATCGGCCTGTATCTTCTCTATAATCCTACGGAAGGGAAATCCCTGATGACAAATTATATCTGCACTACTTTGTGATGGCTGCTAGGATATAAGTGATCTCCAAGGGCAGAGGCAGAAGATGCTTGAGGCTCTATTAAGGGAGCGGCCGCTGGTCTACACCTTCTTACACACACACACACGCCAACACAAATACAAAGACATATCATGCCGCCCACACGGGAAAAAGCACCACAGCCAATCACAAAGCACGTAAAGACAAACAAACATTCACATCTATGGGCAGTTTGGAGTCTCCAAAGAACCTAATGTGCATGTTTTGGGAATGTTGGAAGTTGAAGCACTGCAGAAAAGCACGGGGAGATGCTGCAGACTCCACACAGAAAGGGTGGAGCCAAGATTTGAACCCCAAAGTTTGATGGCGAAGCGGATGTGCCGCTCACCCATTCTGCTGTATTTGCAAACACAAGTGGTTTGAAAGACTTGGCACTTGATGTATACAATCTAGGATGGATGGATGGATGGATGGATGGATGGATGGATGGGATGGATGGATGGATGGATGGATGGATGGATGGATGGATGGATGGATGGATGGATGGATGGATGGATGGATGGATGGATGGATGGATGGATGGATGGATGGATGGATGGATGGATGGATGGACGGATGGATGGATGGATGGATGGATGGACTTATTTCAATGTATCGCTTGTGGCCGTACTACTATCAGGAAATAAATGGCATGCATGGCTGACCAGACTTGTATTATTAAGATGCATTATACTTCTATCTAGTTATATTTCGTAATATGAATGTTATACTTTCCTAAGATGATTGTCTATTGTTATATTTTCTTTTTTACCCATTAATATTTTTGTTTTTTGAGTATAAGTAAAAACGTCAGCCTACTTTGCAACGTTATAGTGTGATGCTTTACAGTTAACAATTGAAACTATTATTTTTGTTACTGAATTTATTTTGAACAAAACTAAAATGTAGGTTGTTGGCAGTTTTTTTTAATAGGAATTTTAGGTATCAAATCTACTAGTGGTATCGGTTACTTGGTATTAGTATCGGTGTGTCCTCATACTGGTATCGGTCTGAAAAAAGTGGTATTGAACAACCCCAATACGTACCAAACCTCACGATTACCACAGCCTTGCCTCGTCCTCCAATCCTGCTTCCAGCATCAGAATTCATGCCAAGCGTCTGTAAAAGCCACTGCCTCACGTGCTGATAATTTTTTTGGAAGGTGTAACGGGAGAGGAAGGCTTTCATTGCTGGAATCCGGTGTGAGAAGCGGTGGTGGGGGGTGTGGATAATGTTGGACATAATCCAGTCTGTGACAGGGAAGGCGGGGCAGCCAGCATCGTTTACACAGAGGCATATGCTCCCCCCCACACTCTCCTATCACACAGACATGAAGTACAGCCTAGCAACCTTTTAGCAGCCAGTCAGCGGAGGATAATCTTCCCTCCTCGCAGCACAATACAAGAGATTACACTGAGAACATGTCAGTCCGCACTGGATAAGCTCCACACATTATCGTGTCTCCATCCATTCATGTTTTCACATGATCAGGCCTTTTGGGGGGGGGGGGCTGGAGTTGGTGCATCCATCTCACATTCCTTGAGTGATATCTGCACCCACTCACACATGTTGGGTAACCGCTGGACACACTGGTCTCCACTGCAGATGTTTGATCCCGCATTTTGCTGCATTTGTCGCCTAGAGTTCCTCCCTAAAGCGTTGATTTGCATTAATCGTTATGCCCAAAGACAAACAGAACGCTGCTTTGCTCACTCTAAACCGGATTAATCCCTGCATGTTTTTTTTTCAGGGGGGTGTCATGATGCGCCATTGCAGTTTAAGCGATGAGACAAAGATCCATTGTTGTTTTGTTAAGCGGCCCGCGGAAGCAGAGTCTAATCTTAGTATATCGACAAAGTGTGCCAAACTCATCTTTTTGCTAAACAGTCATCTTTTGACATTACCTATGAATCAATCACTCTATATACCGGTCTGTCTATCTAGAGATGAACAAAATGTATTGCACCTGCTTGACTAACAAAACAATGAGGAATGTTCCAATAAGGAGGTGAGCTAAATAAAAGTGTTAATTGGCTTTTGAGATTGAATCGATACGATACAAATGTCATAATGGAAGAATGACAAAAGATGCTTTGGCACACCTAGTTCTGCTACAATGTTGCCAAATCAAGTATTGTTAAAAGCTAACCTGATGTGCTGTTCTAAGAAAATGAAGCCAAAGCTTTCCTGTTGATTTGAGCTCCGTTTAGCAGTGATTTTTAAATTGAATATTTTCTGAGTTTGTTAAAGATGTTTTTTTTTCCTACTGCAAAATATTTTTTTCCAATGGAATTACAATGGCCGTCCATTGTACACAGATTTCCTACTACTCACGGGCCCTTTGTGGGGGTCCAGTTTGAATGACGTCTCTTTCTTTTCTTATGTTGAGTTGTGAAGGTGAGGAAAAGAGCTAGATATGTGCAGCTTGGAAACAAACACTCAGGTCAAAAGTTCTCAACATGTCATAAATGTCGCTTTTACAACATATAAATAGGTGTTATTATGTCTGGCTGCCTGCTGATATTCAACGCTATTGACTCAATGATTGCATTCCACCAAGCTCCTTTCTTTTAATGTGAAAAACTATGTGGTGGGGGGGAAATATTTCACTCTTGTGTGGAAAGTGAAGACATGATTCATTTTATGGCTAAATAGTGGTCAGAAGAGTCACTAAATATAGCGATTGAATCACTACAGTTGTTAGTGAAATCTGTGCACGTCTCGTTACCAATGTTGGCTAAATATTGAATGTTATTCAATTAAAATTGAAAGTTGCACATAGTAGAGATACTGAAGTAGAACTGGTTTTAGGTCCTAAAATTTAGGATAATGACAAAGTCCTTGGAAAGATGTCTTCCTTGGACTAAAAAAATAAATAAATTTAGAACCCCTGCTGATGAATGCGTGAACATGTCCTGGACAGCAGGTGGCAACATAGAGCAGAAGGCTTTGTCAAAAGGCTCTCCAAGTCAAGAGGTAGAAAAACGACATGTCCTCAGTCAAATGTTTGAGTGCTGATCAATATGCTAACTCGCGGAATGCTAAAATGAAGGCGGAATGTTTGACAAAGATGGATAGATTTGCACCGTCCGTGAAATGTCACTGATTCAGTGGAGGATGTCACCTCACGATCGCTCGGCAGTGTGATACGCCTGACAACACATCTGATTGGGGGGGTACGTGGCGTTGTGCCACACGCTCTTCCTGTCAGTGCAGACAGATGACAACGACCACCGGCCCGATGGGACCCAGGTAAAAAACTGTGCAATTAAAAAATGGATGAGTTGCAAATTGCAATCGGCAATGTGTGAGGTTCGAGCTGGTTGGCGACTGAAAATAAAATCATTAAGTTGAGGGACGTCAATCAGCAAGTCATGTCAGTACTCTGAAATGCAACATCCAATTATTATTATTATTATTAGTTACATTTACTGTTTTCTGACCTAGTAACAATGTATATTTTGATAAATCATGATCACATCTCAACAGTTGTCTTGTTATCATCATAATCATATGATATTATTAATCATATAATCATGATATTATATATTACCTTACATTCAATGATTATTAACTAGGAGAGATGAATTATGTGACCAAATATGGTTCATGGCCCACTAACCATTTCAACTTAGAGGACATGCATCACATTCATTTTCCACCCTTCACAGGCCTCTTACTCCGGATTTCACTGATAATATGACAAAAGCTCTGCCATTTTCCATATATAATGTCATTGCCATAGAGAATGAAGCCATAAAGATGGCAATAAAGACTTTAATTTTACTGCCTTCTGCAAGAATTGGACTCCTTCTGATGCCCATATTTCCTTGTGGCCCCGAGGCTGTCACTCCAAGCCGTCTTTGCCATATCGTTCTGTTGTGGAAGGTCTGTTGATTGCACGCATGACACTTGGGCACCATTTAAAGCCGTACGCAACAGCTTCCACCCCCCTGGGAAGACTTTCCATGTAGGCTTGTCTCTGTGGCAAATTTTGTCCATTTGTGATGTCATGTTTTACTATGAGAAAAATGTATTGCCAATTTTGGTGGACTTTAGAGTTTCAAAAAAAAAGAACAAGACAAAGCACCATCAGAATGGAAGTTTATTTATAATCCTTACCAAAATGAATTATGAAGGTACCAAATGAAACACAAAACCTGACTCACTTTTTTTTTTTTTTTATCACAGGAAGCCCTCAGACACCAAAAATGATGGAGTGCTTGGGCTGAGAGGTAAAACTATTAATAGACTCGTCCACCTCAAACTGTCACCTCCATCCCGCTCCTTTTGCACCCCTGACAATGAACACCTTTCAGGAGCCACCCAGCATAACTTTCCCATATGTTGCGGTGTACCTACAGTATACCGTAAGCCTAAGGGCCAAAGTTACATTAAGGTTTGAAACTTACTCATTGATGATGGCGTTATCTTTCAAAGCAAGACTAAGGAAAATGAATTTGTTTTTCATTTGCCTTTGCAAGCATATTTCCGCATACAGGTTGGATTTATTCTCAGCTGTGGAGACGGTACCAGGTGTTACTTAGGGGTAAGGGTGGGCTTTTATTTCTACAAATCCATATTAAAGATAATAATAATAATTAGAAGCATGTATGATGTATTTATTTACTTGGTTTATTTGGTGAAAATATTGTTGTTTTTATTCTATGTTACGAGATAAATGTCGATAAGAAACTACTCCAGATTTAAATTTCAGTCCCGGTAATAAACTCTGAGGGCCCTATTTCTGTGCCCAATGCAAGTCTAGCACAAAAGCATGGTAAAACTGTGTGCAAGGGTGGAGTTTGATTTCTTTGGCATTTTGTAGATGAGCACAGTTCGAAATGGACGTTTGCGCCGTTGTGGGACTGAACATACTCAACTTGATTTCCACCCAATCGATGTGACTCCATTCTTTTTAAATTTAGCGCAAGAGGCACACATGGTGGAAGCAATTACGGATTCACTCAAGTCCATGCAGGAAATCAATTAGCGTTTATAAGAAACTGCAAGATCACTTGCGGATGATGTAAAATTGACCGCTGCAAAGTTTTTCAAGATCTCTGTAAATGAATGAGCACTTATTCTACGAAAATTTGGGTTGCTCCTGGATGCCTTCACACTCAAATTGTGGTTTATATGGGATCGCGCAGATTAAAATTTGGGGGAGGGCTGCGTTTTTTGTGATGTAAATTAGCCCAGATAAAAATGACGTCAGAGAAAAAAAAGTCACTGGCTGTAGCGCCCATATTCCTCAAATGATCATTTATTAGACCGCACTATTTTTAAAGGGAGTAAATGGCAGCTTCCCTTTGTCAAATCTAACAAGGGAATAGCTCTCAGGTCCTCAAAGCGCCATAACTCATCCAGGTGACCTTTCGAGCAGAAATTAGGGCACGTTCATCCCTGCTCAGGTGCTCACTGAAGTCTATTAGCATTTTTAAAAAGTGCTACGGTGTGTAAAGATAAAGCAGGACTCTTTCATTAATAGACCCAGTGAACTTTAACGTGTTCACTAAATGATGAAAAATGACCCTATGGAGGATTATTATAGCGTTGCCACAGCTGGGGCTACATGTTACTTTTAAACTCCGCCTTCTGACTAACAAGCAGAGATTTTGCTGGAACAATGAGCATTGTGCTCATATCAACTGTAAAATGAGGGGGGGGGGATAATCCTACAAGATTGATGAGAGGAAAACGTGTCTGACATTTCGGAAACAATCAGAAAAGAATATTTTCTGTATATTTCATTTACTGGGACCCTTCTTGTGAGAAGACCTTCAAACGACCCCCCCCCCCCACCCAATGTTTTTTAATGTGAAGACCTAAAAAAGGAATGAGCCAATGAAAACATTACTTCTTGGGTGAACATAATGACTAAGACATGAGGCACCACATTTCATACCAGAGCTAAAATCAACTTCAAACACAATGTTCACTTCCTCCTTTATCATTCCAATCCAATTCAACAGGGTTCTCCTTCAGGGAAATTACCGAGCCTAACCCCACGTGTGTCGAGGACCATATTAAACAAATCGTGGTGGGATTCCAGACACAAAACAGGACATCCAGCTTTCAGACCCACTCTCCATTTTTTGAGGTTTCTAAATAATTCATAGATAAAACAAAACACAACAAATACCTTGAGACATGCGCTGCCTGCTAAGTTAATCCCGCCAAAAATGAGACGGAGCAAAATCCTGCGGCTCAAATTGAAGCAATAGTGTGATATTAAGGCGTGAAAGAGCGGAAACGCGGCAAGAAATTACAAAATGCCGGGGGGAGCTAAGGCAGACAAAGATGACAAAAATACCTTTTCATTTTCTCTGCTCATAGTCCGTCCGTGTCGACTGGAGTCATGTTGCGGGAACATTGCATGTTGCCACAGGTGATTTTGGGTCAGGCAGCATGGTGGCGTGAAGTAATTCAGGCTTCATATTTAGTCTCGGGCCTTTCTTTAAAGATTGTCTTCTATTGTCCCAGCATTACTTTCAGACATGGCGACATAACCTCGATACAAATATTCGATTCCATTCCGCGTGAACTCCCCTTTAATAGCCAAAGTAATAAAGTTCAAAGTTGTTTGAATCTAATATGGAATCAGGTTGTGGGGTTTACTGTTTCTCCTGGTTTCAGGTGACCACTTTGCTATGATGAAGCGCACTCATCAAGATATCTGAGTGCAACTATCATCTTTTGTGCCGCATTACTTATTAATCCTCAAGTGCATTCTGTAGCCACCGTTCACGTCACCTTGATGTCCTCTGAAAGCAAATCACAGCTCAGTGCTCCAGATCGACTTACATGTCCCCTTTTTACTGGAAAAGCACGAGATAGTGAGAAAGGTGATATTTTTGGTCATCTACAGCAGTTTTGTGATGGCACGTCAGGTGGGCCCGGCGGGTCGGGAAGGTGGCGCCGCAATTTCATCCGGATCTCAAAGCCATTTGAATTGATTTCAATTTTCGGAGTTGTAGCAAAGTGACCTTTCACGACAGTGTGAAATTCATTTGTATGTGAGCTGTGCGTAGGCGTTGCGATGCATGTTCGCTTTGTAGTTCACGTGTCAACAGGCAAACAGGTGTGCGTGGAACAACTGGAACACATGCTGCAAGCCAGAAGCTCCACACACCTGTTCCCCCCCACCACTCCTCCTCTTTTGTGGCTACGGTGGAGTCTCTATTCTTCCATAACGTGAACGCACACACTAATACTAAGATATTAACACTGTAAAAGACACCACACGCACATACACACTCATACATAAATACATTTACGCTCTGATGAAATCACGCACACCAAAGGCCCTACTTTGGTAGACACGTCGGTGCTCTCGGCGTAAAAACGAGCGCATCTTCATTTTGGTTTCGAGGCAAGTCTAGTCTAACGTGTTTGGAACCTCGTTGTGCCTCTCTGGGCGTTCTCAGCGATGCACGCAATTTGATAACAGAAAGGCGTGTTTACTTGTATTTGCTCAGTCTCATCTCTCTGACCCAGCGAGTCAATTCCTGCATTCGCTGCCCTAATTTTGATGGAAATGACGGGAGGTGATTGGCTGGCGTTCCATCCCAAAACGCCGCGCAACAGCACAAACAACCAATTCTACCTTTGCAAAGTATAGGAAAATACCGATTGAAACAAAATGCGCACATTTAGACTGCACTGTGCTAGAAAGTGGTAAAAAAAATAGGACCCACTTTCGAACACACATGCATACACAGAGTAATAAGAGCAATGGAGACATTTTCCCCTTTTAGGAACACCAGCAATGGTGATAAATGGGGAAAAAAGGACTCTTTCTGGAAGATCTTAATGTGCTCTACCTAGACAGTACTCCACAGAGAAGAGTAGAGTGAGTGGGTGGGTGGGGTTAAGTATAAGCAAGTACACAAGGTGGTAATGGTGTCGGTACGGGCTCGCTGCTGTTTGCCCTCGCCGTATTGGCGCGGCGCTCCCGGAGGAACTCGGCGCGGGGAGCCGGCTTTGTCAAGCTCGTGTGAGGGACTTCATATGAAAACAACACTAATGAGAGGCATTTCCATTGCTCTGTTTATTTTCAGAGACGCATCGAGCGAGGCGCGCGCACGGCTCACTGCTCGCACGTTGCATCGCATTCATTACGGGGCCCCTGGATGGGCCGCTGATATATTACACACAAACACTGCTTATAATTGCATTTTTTTCTTCATTATTATTGTTGTGCGCTACTTTAAATGCTGCACTGAAGCAAAACGAGCGCACTGTGATCAAACGCAATCATGAGGTTGTGCATCTGCTTGCTTTTTTTTTTTTTTTTAGACCTCCAACAGATGTGACATCGAGAAATATAGTTTTGATTGATGCTGGTTGGTAATTAAGTTAGTTTGATAGTCTGCAAGGGTTGGTAAGAGAAGAAAACATTTGAAAAGGTTTCAAATATATATAGAAGTGGACTCACATTTAAAAAGGTGTTGATTGCACAAACGTCTTCTGGACACAATATGCTCGGACTAAAAATACATCACTCCAACATTTGTTTTGTTTTTGTAACGGTCCAACCCTGGTAAAGGTCTGCGTGCTACAAAGTGACAAAATGGAGGTTTCTTTTTCCATTTTTTCCGGTATCAGCTCTGACTGAAAGCTAACAAGTGGAGGTTTTTGAAAAAGAGCACTCCACGGCCGAAAACATCCCCACAGAGCGTCTCATCGATAAATGACAAGCTCGAGCAGACGACTATCATTTCCTCGGCTCCAAATGAACCCTCGCCCGCGTCCATCCATCCGCTCGCAGACACGCCATTCGCAGAAACGTCTCTAAAGTGACATTACTCTCGAGATTGAAACCACTATTTCATTGAGCGGAAAATTGCTATTGAATTTGGAGCTGAATAATTGGGAGCTGTGTTGTCGGGGAAAAAAAAGGTAGAGTTATGTCGGACTGTCACGCTCGAGCCAATGACATTCTGGGGCTGAGTGGCACAAATGGCACGGGCATTGTTGGATGGGACATTGCTCTCCTTTGTGCACACAGCCGGCAAACGAGCGGGAATACAATTTGGAGAGGAACGCCATTCACTTTGATTGGATGGAGCTCCGTGGATAGAATAAAAGTAAATACGTTTGAAGAAAAGATACAAGCGCAGGGACACAGGCTTGTATTTCTTTATGGAGGCGAGACCTCAATGTATTCATCTCCAATCGTGCATTGAAAAGCCATCAGGTGCCTTTTGAAAGGAATTGAAGAGCTCTTTACAACCTACGTGGATAGTATTTTGATGATTGCTAAAATCTGTCAGCTAAACTTTTGTCAATACAAACAGCTTTTCATTATCTGCTGTTTGGACTACCGTATTTAGCCGCTACTTTTTGCACAAGCTTTGAACCCTGGTGCGTCTTATAGTCCGCAAAATACGGTAATTATCTATTAACAGAATTCTTGCTCTGATAAAAAAATAATAATAATAAAAAAACTTCAAGTTCAAGTGTTGACTGAGGTATATTTTAAAACCATGAGCACAGCAGTTAATATTTAACAATGAAGAGCTCAACAAAAATTAATAAAGGCGGTTTTGGTAAGTTAAAGCAAAGCTAACAATAGAAAATTTTGAAAAATAGTTTCATCTTTTGTCTTGGTGGGGGGGAAAAGTTGTGGCTTATAGTTTGAATTTTACTGGAACTAAAATGACTAGGTGACTTGGTGACCCCCCACCCCAGAAAATGTCAAACTCCAATACTGATGTCTCCAAAAGAGTAATGCACACATCTGCTAGCGATACTGTAGACATCAACACAAAAACATGCGGTAGGCAATCCTTTGTTGTGTGCACTTATCAATAAGTGAGGGTGCAGATTATTAGAGCGTCTGAGACGGATCAAACAACATGGTGGTGCGCACCCACACGTGGCTGATTTACAGGCGGCCTGATAAAGTGCCGGGGCACTCTGTCGAACGAGACGTGGAGCCTCGTCGCACTAACACCATCAATTACTGGCCGGGCATGTGCTAACCTCTAAGACCTAGCAACCAACAGCTGCAGGGGTGCCGTCATCATGGCACCTAGTTAACAGCGATCCGGTTGTTTGGAAGCAATCTGTGCAATATTGTCCACATGTGCAATTAGGAGCTCACGTTGGCTCGTAGCGACTCTCTGTGCCTACGTGTCACGTCCTAAATAGTAAAGCTGTCAAGATTAATCAACAGGTAATTGATTATCAAATTAATCGACAACTATTTTAATAATCGTGTAATCGTTTGGAACCTTTTTTTTTTTTTATTAAATCTTGTCCAAACCAAAACAGTTCATATTCATTAATTTTGACATTGCCATCAACTGCTGTTACTTGGGAAAACAATAACCGCTGAATGCATTTTGAAATAGGTTTGTAAGTACGACTTCATTCTCTGTCAACTGAATTGTTTTGTCGGTTTTATTACTAAACAATACCAAATAAACAACAATAATTGTATGAGGGATTTTTTGTGATACACTTTCATACAAATTTGAATTATATCCATTTATTCATTCAATCAATGACTTAATCGATAGAAGAATCGATTCTAAAATTATTCCATCGTGACAGCCCTACTTAAGTGCTTGTTGCCGTATCGGGAATGTTGCGGATCAAACTAGTTTTTAAATACTTATAGAATGAAGATTGTTCTGATTCTGATAACATCATTGTGCAATGTTTGACCTTGATTATTTTTTAAAATGGTCTTTTTTTTATGAACCAATATTAAGCATCTTTAAATAGCTTGAAATGCGTTTTACTAGTCAAATACATTATTAAGTGAGTCTTTTATCGAGGTGACTGAGCGAGGGTGGAGAAAACTGTCTGTCCATCCAGAAATTGACAGGGAAGACATGTGGCTGCAAAAAGACAAGTGGAAAAACTGTGCAGAGATGTTAAAAGATAGATGCTGTCAATTGAGTGCACTGAATATTTTACGGTAGCTTTTTCCATTAGAGCCTCAAGTTGAACTGCTTCTTTACCAAATGACAAAAACAGCTTTTAAAAACATACTTTTTTTTCCCCTCCAGTGAACATGTGCTGCGATCAGGAGTCAGAAAATGGCTTTGGCAAGTTTTCTGCCATTTCAACAGCGACTGATGGCCTCCCCCCCTCCCCTCCCCCTTTCCCCCCTGTGTTATCTGGCTCAAAGCAGTGCCATCCCTCCATTGTAATAATGCTGCTTCCAGCAGCCCTTGGAATGACCTTTCTTTAATTAACTGCATCTTGATGAGCGGATCTACATAGAATGTGAAGGTTAATTAATGAAGTATCACTGCTTAGTCCTAAAACCATCACCTAGCAGTTGACAGCCCACCACTTGCAATTTTACCCTCCCGTCCCCCATCTCATTAACGACGCAAGGCAAACGGACGGCTCCGCTCTGGCCGCCGGATTTCACGTAAATTGTCTCAAAGATGGACATTTTGAGATCCTTCAGACAACGACGCTGTCACATGTTCTGACCCTGCACTTTGAATAATATATGAGGGGAAAAAAAAACACATTTTGCAAACAACGAATCCAGTCGCCATCAATAATTCAAATTAAGAGGCGTGTAATCTGTTCCCTGCAAACAATGCAATACATGAAGGATGGCAACGGATGATTTCTCATACTTCATCTTGATAAGCTTTTGGTTTCCGTATGATTTTGTTTCGGTCTTGCTTATCGTTGCAGACCGGCAAGAGGATCCGTAAGCCATACAAAGCTTTTCAGGGACCCGCCCTTGTGACCAAAGTCAGCAAAGGCCTGTTGATTTGAAGTTATGATAACAGATTATCCTGTCGTGTAAGCTGTTTTTGCACATTTATTCTCCCCCGTGTGTGTGTGTGAGTGGGTGTGTGCAGCGCTAATTGTATATCTGGGTAAAACGTCACTGATTAGCATTTAGCGACTAAAAAAAACCCACATAAAAAATCTGACTAGAAGCCATAGAAGTCTACTACAGTCTGTCACTTCTGTCTGTGTGTTTTGAGAATAAAATATTTCCATCACATTGAAAATAGTCAAATTTTGTGTTTCTTTGCGAATGGCTGATATTTTTGAGCTCCGTCCCTAATTGCCGTGGCTTTTTTGCTCACGCCGTTGCGTCATCGCAACTCAGTCGCTGACTGTCAGGTGAAGGCTTCTTCTCTCTTGAAGCGTCAACGTGATTTCCCGCTCTTTCGGCACAGCAAGTGTGTGACATGCCGCTAAGAGCTGGCTCCGCACGCTGTCACCGCAGACAACTCACGACTATTTTGGTGAGTTTGAAACAAAATAGCTGCTGCAGCATTTCGTCGTTTTCTGTCTCAAATCCTCGACACGCGAGGATTTACTGTGGAGTGAAGTGAGTGGGTGAGGGGGGAGTGCTGACAAGGACCCTCCCTTTATTTCCCCTTCCATCACTTCCTTGCTTTTTTTTATTGGATTGCTAAAAGAGGGTGATATTTAAATGGCCAGTCAAGGTTTGGCAGGTGTGAGGTCTGGGATCATTATCTCCGTACACCTCTTTCCAATTATGAGCCACGTTTTCTTTGCATGATGTTGGCGGTACCACTTGTGATGGACTGAGCCCATTGGTATTAGTCCAACCATCCAAAAAAGCATGTATGCATAATGTCTGTACGTACATATGTGCTTACAATCACGCAAGTATGTTTGTATTGTGGTTTACTAATTTATCGGCTGTAGCACAGGACTCCCTGAGGGATCTGCTCCAATACCTTCCTCAAGTCCACAAAGCATACATGAGTGTAGAGCAATGGTCCATCAAGCATTTTGAAGCTGAGAGAGATACTTTTTGGAAACCAGTAGCAACAGCCGCATGTCTACTTAAGTTCTAGGGACAGCTTTTATGAGAAGCTGGTCTGCAAGGGTGGAACGGAGATGGCTCCCGGTCATTCTCTTGGATCGGTCGGGGCTGCTGCTTAGAGAGGAGGAATGAGCAGGAATGCTCCAGGATGAGTGAATCGAGGAAAGCACCACTTTGGTTTAGAATTAGCATTTGAACATGGCTAAAAGCTCCGAAAAGTTGATTTAGCATGAGATGGCTCCTTTAAAGTGGAATAATAGTCCTTCCTTCTCTTTGTCTGTGTGGATGGAAGCAGGGCCGCTATTCTACACACGTGTGGACCAAGGCAAGGCAATGTAGGAGAAATTAAGAGGAAAAAGAAAGATTACACAGCCAAAATGTCAGCCCCAGTGTCAGTGTGGGAATATTTATAACAGGAGCTCACCAACATGGACAAGAGAATTTCCGTCCCGACATTAAACTCCTAACTTAGCCGTTTGGTCGACACAATGAGTATAAACGGAACACTTCAAAATGTTGTACGCCCACAGAAATGGAAGTTTGCTACGTTGCAAAACAAATACTGCCCTTTAACACAGTTGGAAAGCCAGCTGGTTGGTTTTATTTTTTATTTTTTTTAAACTGAAACAGGGTCTTTTTTTTTGTTTGACATTTTTATTCATGTGCAATTTTTTACTAGCAGAGACTGAGACCATTTTATTTTTATAGTTTTTTTTCTTTGTTTTATTTATTTAGAATAGGTACTGTAAAAGTTCATTGAAATTACAATAATAAAATATACACATGGAGAAATAAAAGTTTATTGCATTTGAAGGGGTGCACTTGCATTATTATATATATTCATTTCATTAGTGGTTAATTTGGTGTTTAATTTTTGGAATTATATATCGTCCAGCAAAACTTATCATCCCAGGCCTAACTACTATCTTCATTTAATGCTGTGTATATTTAGTCTATAATACAAGTTGACTTTTGGAAATCAACAACACTTCAGACTAGCCGCACATTCGCTTTTCCACAAATCTTTTCGTAATCTTCTTTTGTAAGCTGCTGCTTCGAAACCATTTCAGAACCTTAGCCAGGCTGTATTTTTCCACTTCCTGCACGGTGTGAATATGCAAGCTTTTCAGTGACTCTTCATGCAATTATTGGACACTCTTGCATGTTGATCATTACAGCAGCACCACCAATTAGTCATGATGTCATTTTGTTTGTGTACATGTTAATCATTACTGTAAGCAAGGCAACACAAGTTAGCTACAGTAAATGATATTGTCAGATTTACAGAGTCGATTATTGCTTTATTGTCGGACTGTTATCCTTTATTTGTTTCAATGTGACCCTAGTTCCAATTCAAATTTTGTCCAATTTAGTAAATTGTAAATACAAAATTGGAAAATCTTACTTGAAAAGAATTGCTGAGTATGTTACATATAAATACTTCATTCCACTGATCTAAATTGATTTGATGGAATTGATTCAGTTTGAGCAGATAGAATCAGCAGACACCTAAAACCTAAAAAGTGTCATTTCCCTGAGCGGTGCTGCTAATTAAAACACAGAAATCCTCATTAGTAATTTTTTTTTTAAAAAGTGTCCCGTGACGACAAATGTCAGTGCTTTGAATACGTCTCCGTGCTTTTTCCATTTTTGCTGACCCACCGCTTCCAAAATGTCAGCGACGGACAACAAAGTGTCGTGGAGCGCTGACTGGCCTCCACTCTGCTAAACTGATGTAGGACGCCCCCTATTGGCCTAAAATCAAAACAGTTCTCCACCCAACAATAGCAGTTTTGATTGGATAAAAGACAAAGATACTAAAGGAATGTACCTGAGATGAGTGCAAACATACTAACGGTGATGGAGACAGTTGATTGATGCATGCTTGAAATGCTTGGATGCTTTTTATTCTTGTCCATGAGAACACATTTAGCCCTCCAGTGTGCTGCAGCCATATCATCTGCATCACTTCACACATACAAAGAGCATAGCGTGTGAACATGTGTGCCTTTTGTGCATAACGCCGCTGCACTTTGCTCGCGTGTGTAAAGTCAGAAAGATGCACGATGATGTGGGCGGAAGCATCTGACGCTTTGTAGACTTGTGTGGCAACCGATTGTTTGATGGTGACCGGGGGAAATCAAAGCTGAGACAGACAGAAGGCCAAAAAATAAATACATCTGATTGTAGTCCACATGTTCTGCTGAGCTGGTTTTGATGTTTAGACCTAATTTGGCAAAACCACCGTGAGCCACAGCAGATATCGGTGCCACCGTCTCACCTATCATCCACTCTTGGCTACCTGTCAATCACATCTCTAACAACAAAGATGTAGTAGTGTGGTTGAGTTTGGTTGCATTTCCACAAGTAACACAAAAAATGTATATTTTTGGACTCACGAAACAATCAAAATATTTTGCAGAAAAGCATTTTTGGGGTGATTGTTTACGATATGCAAAACAACCGTTAGTCCAATTATTGTTTTTGACCCAGCAGTTTTAAGCATCTACCTGAGTGAACTCTTTGCACTCGTGCATTTTATTTGCTTCCTTTAAATCATAATCATCTTAAATGAGCCTCCCCTGAATGACATGAAATAATAATGTGCAAAATGACTCAAAGCCTAAACCTGCAGCAGCGGCCCCTTAGGTGACAAAGCTGGATTAATATTTGATGCCTAAATATGATTGGGAGGAGGAGGGGGAGGAGGAGGAGGAGGGAGGGGGCTCAAAAAGACACTTGGAGGCAGCAGTGGATGTTGGGAGAGTGGTGGATGTTGTTGGGGTGCCCTCAGGTGGAGGCCAGGTATAATTGCTGTTGACATCCTACAAGTCATAGTGCAATTTATAGCATGTGTCGCTCCAGTGTGGCAGCAGACTGTGATGCTCGATGACAGCCTGGAGCCATTAAGCAAGTGTAAGCAGCAGGCATCCCTCCATTGGAGAAAATCATGTGACAGCGGACACACACACACGCATACATTAAATTCAGGTGACGCACTGGTTAGCACACCCGCCTCACAGTTCAGAGGTGTGGGGTTCGATCCCGGTTCCGGCCTTCCTGTGTGGAGTTTGCATGTTCTCCCCGTGCCTGCGTGGGTGTCCTCGCACATTCCAAAGACAGGCCGAGTGAGCGCTCCAAAATTGTCCATAGCTGTCAATGCGAGTGGTCGTTTGCCTGTGTGTGCCCTGCACTTGGCTTGCGACCAGCTTAGGGGTCCCCTACCTACTGCCCAAAGTCAGCTGGGATAGGCTCCAGCACGCCAGCGACCCTCATGAGTGGTTCGAAAGATGAATGAATGAATAATAAAGTCACGATCAAAGTATTACGGACTTGGCCTCCGTGGCTGACAGATGTCACGAGTTCTTCCTAATGAGCTCGTCTGTGGGTCATTTGTATGTTGCATGTAAATGTGCTCTTTTGATGCACATTTATCCACAGTAGATTTATGTGCATGTGATTTGCACACTGTTCACTCAACCTCGGGTAATTATTTATTTGCTTAACCGTCTTGGCCTCTTTTACACTGTGTCATCTCGTTTGGTCCGCCAAACTGTAATTGTTCTGATTGACGCGATGTTGTGTTGCTAAGCATGCATCCGTTGTGATGCACGATACGAGACAAATCAGAGTTGTTGAAAGGCTCTGCTTCTGTCTCCACACATCATTTATGTGAGTGTGCGTGTGTGTGTGTGCATGCACTTGCTGTTTGCCTCAAGGATTTTGCTGTTTCAGCAGGGTGGGAATCAGGCCAAAGTCTTGAGCCTCCCAGTAGCAATGAGCCAGTTAAGGAGCTGCCAGTGAAAATGGCGCCGCGCGTCAGTCACGTTCACGGCTTATTCACAGCAGCGGCGCATAAAGAGGCTTTTCTCATTCACTCGGCCCAACAAGCCACTAAATTGCCCACACTTGAAAGACTGTGTGTGAGCGTGTAAGTGCTCTGTAAGAGCAGCGACACATGAAATATGAGCTCGTTGGAGTTAGCCGTGTCCATGCTAAATCTCAGGGCCATGAGCTGACGGGCCGTACATGGACGATGTCGCCATCAGTAGTCGTTGGTGCCATTGTCAACTGGACACAGAATTTACTTAACATAGCAAAGACTCCTGGTGATCCTTACAATTTTACATGGCTTCTTTGTCAAACATCACCAGCCTCATTGCGGACTGTATATCCAAACACCTGCTCTGTGCAGCATTTAAGTAATATAGTCAAACTGTAATTTGTTTCGTCAGTGTTACTATATTGTTTTTGTAGTGTATCATTATAAAAACAAGAACACATTTATTTGGTCCATTCTTTGCTCACACCACAAATAATCTGCTTCCATTTTTAACATGCTTTAGAAATATCTTGCCTTGATTATAAATAGAAAGAATATAATAGGTATGGATAAAGGCTGCATAGGCTGATCCCGCTAACAATTTTTATCATTCATGTGTTTCTTCATGAATATATTCGTTTATATTTAAATGTCAATAACCCTTTACATATTGCAAATTATTAATCCTATCCTTTTATTTCACTGTTACAGTGCTTGTGTAATGAGTATAATAGTATTGTAAATAGTATTGTTTGCTATTATATCTAAATTGCTTGATATTAAAGAATTTTAATTGATATTTGATATTAAAAAATATATTGTCATCAAAATATCCACATACAGTAAGTACAATTTACTCAATGACCATTCTATATTGTTATTCTAAAATAGCATGCAAAATTAGGCTTTGTGTAATGTAACGGCAGGTTTTCATATTCCATTAAGATTAGTCAACTTTAATCAAATTGAAATGCTTAAAAAAGTGGCGGAGATGGTCCTCAAAACAGGCTACCTTAAATAACCTATTGCACATGACGTCACCGTGCGTCACTTCTTTACGCATGCGTGTCCCATAAGGACGTAAACCTGGCGCAGCATGTCGTGAAATACAACCGAGACGACAGTGTTTCTTCCGTACAGTATTTATGTTTATTTCACCCAATACTGTTAATTGTGATCTCGTTTTAGCACCATGACGACAGAAGTGGTTGCGTTGTGGTGACCGCACTTTATCAAACGCGTTTGCTTAGCCAGCCAAAAGATGACTTAATGTGTCGTAAAATAAACTCGACAATGGCAACATACGACGCAGAAGGTAGGGAAAAACACCGTCAACTTTGTCCAATGTTCACTCAACATGTTGCATGTTTGGGAAAATTTGTGTCAAAATGAGCCTGCCCTCTTTAAGGACATTCTGTGGTGGTGGAAGTGAGCCCTGATATCCACATTTGTGGATTCTGCAAGCAGCAATATAACAACTTCGAAGTGTTTCTGGCCCACAAGCAGAGTGGATGTTCACTACCCACGCGTGACACCTCAGCCACGGCTACAGAAGCTTCCGCTCTTCCAGGTGACGTCTTTTTTTGTTGCTCCCTGTGTTTTGTCGCTGCTCTTTATGTCCTCATGTTCTTTCTCCTGAGCCATGTCCAAGTCATTTCTTTCCCCCCCCCCCCCCCCCCGCCCCCTTCCGGTAAATTTCCATGGGAATCTTAAGAATTTCTAAAATATTTAAACTTCAATTGAGCATGAGTCATGTTTCAACAGATTTATTTGTAAGTAAAACTTTATCAAGTTATCAAGATTCCAACAAAAAAGTATTTGTTGTTGAATGAAAACATCCATATCTCTGTGATTCTGCACATTAACAGAAATGCACCTTCCAAGTCTGAAAATTAACAACTTGAGTCTAACTTAGTCAAGTCACGTGACTCGAGCCCTCCACATCTGCTATGTTGTCATCTTGTCTATAGATCCTCTCATCTTTCCCTTTTGCATTGTTTACTACTTATTCGTCTCATCATCATCCCGTGTTCTCCTTCTAGTTTTCACTAATGTCTCATTTCCCCCCTCTCAGGTATAGAGGTAGTTTTAGAAGAGACCTTTCAGACGTGTGTCCTGAGAGGGGTTAAGAAGATCCTGACCAAACCGCAAAAGACCAAAAAGCTAAAAGGCGCACTCTCATCCAAGAGATACAGCTGTTGTTTCTCAGGTTAGTCACGTCTTATTCCAGCAGAACAAAGCGCAAATGTCACAAAGTATATTACTACTTTCAATCATGTGAAAATTGCCATAGCCCTTGAAAAAATCATATTTACTTGAAAGCATGCAGTGTTCAAGGTATGTTTGATTTGGTATGTCTTAAATGCGGTACCGTACTGTGCAATTCCTTTGCTTAGAATCATGCGTGCACACTTGCAAACCCTGTTTTCTTTGCTTTAGGCTGCACCTTTAAGACACAGTATGGCCAAAAAGACATGGAACGGCACCTTAAAACGCACACTGGTAGGTTCCTGCCTCATATTCAGACTCCTTTTAGGTGTTAGTGTGAAGCCATCCTTTCTCAATCTGCCCTGTCAGGTGAGAAGCCGTTCGAGTGCGACTTGTGCCACAAGCGCTTTAGCCGGCGGGACAAGCTCAACATGCACAGCCGCTCGCACACGGGCGAGAAGCCACACAAGTGCAAACTGTGCCCGTACGCGGCGGCCGACAGCAGCAGCCTGAAGAAGCACTTGCGAATCCACTACGACGAGCGGCCTTTCAAGTGCCAGATCTGTCCCTACGCCAGCCGTAACTCCAGCCAGCTCACCGTACACCTGCGCTCGCACACCGGTAGGTGGACGCCTGTCTCGAGCGTACATTTGGTCCTAATGTGGTCGAATTTGCATGTGTCTCAACACAAACGCAAATCTATCATCTTGTTGTATGCACAGGTTATCTGTAGTCGTAAATAAAGAATTTTTGAATCCGTTAAGTGAAATTCTGTCATTTTTGGCACACACACGGACCGGCAGTACAGTGGTTGGAGTCACTACACAAGGCCATGCAGTATGCCTTCTTCCTGTTGAGATTGTTGTGACTAATAAGAGAAGAGAGCATGGTCACATGGTTTGATTGCTTGTGATTTCTCGATTGAATTCGGACCGTACAAGAGCAACTACAGTTGTGAGAGCGCCCGGTTGACAGCTTGTGTGGTGTTTTTTTGTTGTTTTTTTTCCCCTCAAGGAGATGCACCCTTCCAGTGCCAGCAGTGTGACGCCAAGTTCAAGATCAACTCCGACTTAAAGAGACACATTCGGGTCCACTCGGGAGAGAAGCCTTACAAGTGTGACCTGTGTGAGTACCGCTGCGCCATGAAAGGTAACCTCAAGTCTCACGTTCAGATCAAACACGGCACCGAGAACGCCTTCCACTGCGCCCATTGCGAGTTTACGTGCGCCAACAAGATGGCGCTGCGGCAACACTCGCGCCAGCACCGCCCCGTTCAGCCCATTCAGTGCCCAAAGTGCACGTACTCCTGCGCCAGTCGCGGGGCGCTCAAAGTCCACGAGAGGATCCACTCTGAGGAGCGTCCCTTTAAGTGCGACTCGTGCGACTATGCCTCCAAGCAGCGCAGCAACTTGGTCATCCATAACAAGAGGTTCCACTCGAACGCACCCGAAAAGGGCGGAGGCGGAAAAAGAGTGGGCGACGACCCCCCGAAACCCATCAGCTCTCGTTACCGAGCCAAGTTGGACGCCACTCGAGCCTTCAGCTGTGACCTGTGCAGCGCTTCGTTTGTGAGGGAAGACTCACTGAGGAGTCACAGGAAGCAGCACAAAGAGACACAAATTCCTCTGCAGGCGCAAGTGTGCACCTCGCTCGCCCCCGCGACCTCACCGGGCGACAGCACTCAGCTGGACGTCCCGTTTCAGGTAGACTCGTTGGTCCCTTACAATAGCACACAGCTGAAAATTATTGTGTCTTCTGCGGAGAGTCCCAGTAAGATGGTTCTGTTGAGTCCAGAACACCAGGACATGGTGGTGAACTCCATGATCCAGCAGGTCAATCTGCTGGCACCCCAAAACGCAGAGGCCACCTTTGTACCCCAGACGGTCCTCTTGACACCACTCCTCCCTGCCGGAGACACCAACAGCCCTCTGCAGCAAACGCTGGTCCACTCGACAATGGGCGCTCAGGACAACAGCGTCGTCCCTCAAACTTTCATCACCACTTGCACTGAACTGGAGGACTTGAGCGCCTTGGTCCAAGAGGGCGGCGCAGAGGTGACAGTCGTGACGGAAGGGAATACCGACACGGTGACCTCAAAGAGTCCGATGGCAGAACCCACTGCAGGTCCGGGGGATGGTCGAGGGCAGTGCCTTAGCATGTGAGCGGCTCAGTGAAACTTTTTAAATGAACATTTACTGCAACATAAGCTACTTTCCCTGGAATTAACTTTTTAAGGGTCTGCTGTTCATTTTAGCTGTGTACTTATCATGATGCTAGATATGAAATTATTTTTTCTTCTTAGAATTTAGACTGTTGAATTGATAAAGTGATGCTGTGAAAATAGAACTTGGACTCATGTACTCTCATAAGCAGACGTGGGGAACATGCAGCATGTGGGCCACTTCAGGGCTATGAGTATAGAACGCTGTTTGAGCAGTTCTTCACATCATCTCAATTTCCTAGCGGACTGTTTGTCCTCACCAAGATAAATTCTAATTCTGCACACTAAAAAGATAGCTGGCCTACTGGTAGCTCAACTACCTTTTAATAGTTAGACAAAGCAATTTGTCTGTACTATCGATACGACGTGTTCCAAATGAATGCTAATGACATTTTGTCCGATTTTTATTAATCCTTTATGCAAATGCAACTCAGCATCATTTTCAAGTCATCTGTTAGAGATTAAGTTAAATGTTTTTTAACAGACTTTCCAAAAACTAATTTTTCATTTTGCGGGGAAAAGTTCTCATTGGGAGCTTTGTTTACCTTAGGGGTGATCCAGGTTTATGAATAATTTCCATCTTGACTAGATGATAAGATGGATATGGATGCTGAGAAATGCTCAAAACTACTTTCCAAATGTGTTAATGTGGCCTACAGTGCAATTCCAAAATCGCAAAATATCTTTTTTTTTTTTCCTCTTTCTTTTTCTTTCATAAATTTTGCGTGGACCTCGGGGCGCCTCTCCCCTTTAGCTAGAAAGACGACTCAAACAGCTGGACTGCAGTTCCTCAAATTATCCACAAGAAGGCAGCAGATAGGTATGATACAAGCTTTCAACATTTTTTTTTTTTTTTTTTTAACCTTCAGTTTGACTCCATTCATGTCCTTTTCATGGTGGATCTTGCAAGTAGAAAATCTAATAACGCGGGCCAAGGTCTTTCTTAAAAGCTGTGTTTCTCTCCACGGATTGATTTTTCAATAAAGTGCTGTTCTTCAAGCCTCTATCATCTGGCCTGTTGTTCCTCTCTTCACTTCAGCACTTAGGGTTTTTTTCTTTTTTAAGTGAAGGTTGCGCTTGACCATTCATTGATTTTTCTTTTTCAATTGTTTTCCTTTTTTTGTTCCTCTCTGTCTAAATCCTGTAGTTGTAGTGGAAGATGCTTTGTGGGCACCAGGAACTTGCGACTCAGTTTGAACAATCAAAAGCATAAGATCAACCATGGTATTTTGGATTGTCAAAATGTTACATAAAACAATGTGCGTACAGTTAAAGGTTTGACAATTTTGTGATGGCAAAAGTGAAATTATAGTGATTGCAGCACATTGCCACTGGTTCGCATGTCTGCCTCAAATTTCGGAGGTCAATGTTTGAGACTATTCCGGCCTTTCTGTGTTGAGGTGCCTGTGCAAGTTCTCCCCGTACTCGTGTTCGGCTTCCTCCCACATCCCTTAAATGTGTATTTTGGGTTCATGATTGAGGACTAAATTAGATGTGAACAAAGAAAAACGTCTCATTGGATAACTGGATGATTTTGTGTAAATAATCATACAAAATTAGTCATGAACATTTTCAGTATACATTTGAAGCATTTTATCAATTTGAATGACCAATTGGTTTATTTGTAGTTACATTGAATAAATAGTCATACAGTTAAAGTATTTTCCATACGTCTTGAGCACAACTGTTTATTGAATCAAAAGGGTCACCAACATGCTCCCCACGGTCACCGGATTGTGCCCAAGGTCCACTAGAGTTACCTGCAGGTGTTTTCTCAAAGTAGCTCACCAGTGAATGGCACAATGTGATTTCTTAATGCTATTTATTGAAATGACGGGTTGTTATTCATCTGCTATGTTGTTGAATTGTTTAATTGTCATTTAGAAGTGTGCATAAAATTGGATGCTCTACACATGGCTACCCAAGAAGTTGCTCTCAGTTTCAAAATGTTTGGTGAGCCTTACTTCAGTGTATTTATTCTATTTGTTCCTCAGATACTTCTGCCATCTTGTAAGGCAGCAAGGCTCCTATTTTGCCCTACACTACAGGGGTGTCAAACTCATTTTTGTCGCAGGCCTCATAGTTTCCCTCGGAGGGCCATTATGACTGTCAATGTCTTCTATATACATACAGAATAGGCTACACAACAAATTGATGAATAACTAGTTTTGAAATCAGAGACTAGTAAAAACTGTTCAAAGGGTTCAAAAAGATAAATAGTAATAAAAATTGCTAGCAATATCTCTATTTTTAAAAAGGAAGACAATTTGTGATTTTAGTACTGACACAAACTTGATGCAAAATTTGTCTTCGCGGGCCACATAAAATGATGTAGCGGGCCATATCTGGCCCCCGGGCCTTGAGTTTGACATCTATGCCCTACAGTATAGCAAGACTACTTATTACACTGTACAATGGGATAAAAGTAGTGATGGGAAAATAAAGCTTCAAATTTGCTTCATGAACCAGTTGATGTATTTTTGGACTCCTCTAGATGGCACTGTTGGTTTTAACAGATGGGTTTAAGAAATGTCAAGTCAGTGTACTTTCAGAGAGTTCCATCTAGAGGAGTCCAGAAAATACAACTGGTTCAAGATTTTCCCATCAGTAGATAAAATCCGAGCGCTAACGAGAAACGTATTCGGTGATCTTTGGTAATATTTATTGTCCCTTGGTCAGTATTTACATTTTTTATGTTGTTTTTTATCTCATTTGATTGTGTCTATTCCAGATGAATCTTTGTTTGATTGATCGTTTATTTTGACATTTGTGTTCAACAGAAGAATTTTGTTCAGGAATCAAAGAAAGCTTTCAATTGAAACAAACTCAATGTTTAATTTTACATTAATTACAATATTTAAGTAAGATTTGAGATTGAAGCAAAAATCTGTACCAAAGAAATATATAACTGACACCACTACAACAAATATGAGTTTTAAAATTGTAAATATTGTGCTCTAATAAATAACAAAGCAAACTGTATGGCCAACCGAGTCATGGTCACCAATACGTCAGCAATCAGTTCATTTCATTAGTGGCATTTAGTGTCTGGATGGCGCATTGTGTGCAGACAAAGCAAAGGTCACAATGGTTGACACATGCAAACACACACCATCATTCATTCAGTATGAAGACGTGCTGACGCTTTGCTCTTTTGTGTGCTTGTCTTCTTTATGTCCAGGAGGAATGCATCTCGCAAAACTTACGATTTCTTTAAGCAGCTGGTTAGTGGAAATGGCTTTTTTTTTTTTTTTTTTTTTTTTTTTTTTGGGGTAGAGGGGTGGGCATTTATGACCCCACTCAAACACAGGAAGGAAGGAAGTGAAGACGTGCCAAAACATTATCAAACTGCTGCAACCTTCAAGAGGAACACGCAAACGCGCACACACACACACAATGACTCCGTTTTACAGGCGTTTTATGTTCTTCTCAGAGAAACAGTTATCAAAACTTCTCGCTTACACATTTAGTTGCGCCCAAGAGCACCACACTCGGTGGATTTGCAAGACCTCTGTGGCGGGGAATTTCAACAGGAGATTTTGTGATCTGAAATGACACATCAATGTGCAACTAATATGGAATTTGGATTGGCACATCTGCATGATAAAAACATTCATTTTGTTTTTTGACCCTCGAATGTTGAATGCAAACTGTTCTGTAACGCTCTTCCATAGGATTCAACTATTCCACAGTTAAATTGTCGCCACCATAAAACATTTTATTAACTCGACAGGCAAAGTTTTTTTCATTACATGTTAATGTTTGGGCCTGTCATAAAAGTGTGAAAAGAAATGAAACCCTGCTCTCTTGTCCCAGCTTTCTGCCATTTGTTGTCAGAAAATTCAAAGGGGAAAGTTAATATTAAAACCTAAAAACAATAAAGCACTCAATCTTTAGTGACAACGGTGTAAATGCAAAGGCGATTTGCATTTGAAATACCGGTCCTGCATCTCTTTTTTTTTTTTGTTCCTGTTGGAATTGTCAGACAAGTTACTGCTGTTTGATGAAAGTAAAAAAAATAAAAATAAATAATCAACCTAAGATGGAAGATTTCTTAAGGTGAGACATCTCACATGACTCTTTTAACATTCTTAACTAATAATATTAATCATACTGAAACATACAATCAATAAATTGTGTTCTAAAATTCACAATGGCTCAGGCAGACATGAAGTACCTTCCAAGCAAGATTATTTTGTTCAGTTTTTGCTGTCATCACATTTTCCCTCTTTGCCATCGCTCGGTAGGCCACGTTGTAGTGCGACTTTTACGATGTGTACATGCGATTTCACAAAGCTTCACAAATATGTGCGTCGGGTGTGACACGCCGCAAGTTCATTTTTGCCTTTCTCTTTCAGCTTTCCAGTTAATTTTCTCAAAAAAATGCACCTTGAACATTTTTGTGTTTGAGCATTTTTGAAAACACAAAATGTCTTTTGATTGCTAGTGGATTTCATTCTTCATTCTGAAAAAAGGAAAAAGGAAAACAAAAAGAAGAAAAAAAATATTTATAAAGCGTAACGCCAATTTTCACTTAAAATATTGTGTTTAATTGTCCAACTTAAAAGTTTGCTGCTTTGAAATGTTTTAGAGCACCCAACTTTTCTTGCAGTGTAAACTTCAATTTAAGGTTAACATTTACCCCGCCTCCCCATCTCATTAAAATTTGAGCGATCACTTGACCATGAGACTAAAATACAATCTGAGATTTTTGGACAACCCTGCATATATACCTGTATGTCATTAACATGGTCACGTTTGATGTATTTTAGTTCCAGGAAGGAAGTACATTTCTAATTTGGGGACTTACGCTGAAAAAATTTGGTAAAGCCTGTTTTTAAGGTGTTTTCTTTTGTCTTTTTTTATCTCACCCAACTTGTCAGGAAGCATTATCCTGACACGCTGTCTTGTTATTGTTGCTGCTTTAAGACTAAAAACAGCAGTTAGAAAACGTTCTAGGGGGGGGTGGCCTGAAAAATATGTGTAACGTTGAGCCAATAGCTAGTGCTGTGGTGTGAGCACAAAAGCCCATAAAAGTCCTTTAATGGACAAAGGAATGCTGCAGTATCTGGTGTGCCTGCGGACCAGCACTGGATCTCATTCATTACAAATATGTTTTGTGCTTCAGTGTTAAGATGGCAAAACATCATATTTTGGGAGGAAGAAGAGTTGGAGTGTTGCAGCATCAGGTGTTACCTAGTTATGTAGTTGTGGCTTGTCAGCATGTTGCTTTGTGTTTCCTGTGCCCAAATTTGCAGGACAATTGCCCCCCCATTACCCCAACACCCCCCAGCTCTCCTATTTTTTCTCATACCCCCGACAACTCCCAGCTCTCCTCTCTTTTCTAATTAGGATGGATGGATGTGCAGTTTATTCTTCTCATGTCCTTCTGCTGCTCCTTTTTTAAAATTAGGGTTACACAAAGCTAACGAAAAAGCTAACCTGCGAGAGTAATCCATTGGTTCTCGCCTAACATTGTACAGTGCATGTGGCCGGAGCAACTGCTTTAAAATAATACAGCGTACTGTATGTCTGTCGTATTGGTGTTAAAGTTGTTGCCTGGCCAACAAAAACCCTTGTTTTTTAAAACAATGCTAGGAATTCCTCTGGTTTCAACAGATGGCTATTAGCAAGGAAAAATATTGTCTTTGTTCACACATGCCTTATCCTAAGAAAACAAACATGATGGAAATCTGATCTTTTCACGTACAAGCCATTGTGTGTGCGTGCGTGCGTGTGTGAGAAATAGAGAGAGAGAGAGAGAGAGAGAGACAAATGCATGAGTATGTGCTCTCGCGTATTTATCTTGCTTCAATCACACAGCATCTGCCTTATCTATTCTTTTGCTATCAACAAAGTCTTATTGCTTATGCTGTTTGGTGATACCACCTAGAAATGGCACTTCCCTTGAAAATTGCACGAGAATATTGAGAAATGATGACTGCTAAAGAACAAAATGAGAACTTTATTACATGATTGTTGATACATCACATGGTATCATAACAATTGCCACCATACAAATTGGCCCTCGTGCCTGTGAGGAATAATGTGGCAAAATGGCCGCCTCTTGAGACGGATAAAAGCCGGTGAATTTTGCTGCTCAATTCATTTATTATTCAGAATGCCGTATTGTTGTAAAGAAAATCTTAGGGTTGACTTCCCCTTTAAGCTTCAAGGAATCAGAATAGGGTAAATATTGGGGCTTATAATAAGAACTTTGTGGTATTTCAACTAAATTCTTGGGGTTGCAGCCTGTTGTCATGCTTTTCTTTTATGACTGAGTCTTCAGTGTCAGACCCAGGAAACATTCTTGTTTTTATTGTGATAAGCTCCTTTTCAGGAATGGAACAGCAATGGGATGGGGCTTGGGGGTGTTGAGATAAGAATTTTTGGCTCCTCTAAATCTGGTCAGAAAAGCTAAAAGTGTGACATCGCAATATGTGTTCTAGAATACACCAGTCACAACAAATCTATTATTCTCCTTGTGACAAAACAGCAAAACAATGCGATAACTTGCTGTCTTTGCGCTGGCTGCTTTTGAACATGTTAAAAATTTCCTTGAGACTAAAACCGCATTTAAACTGTTAGCGAACAACTGTGCGGCTTATAATCAGGTGCGCCTCATGTATTAATGTTGAATTGACGGAGAATAAAATTTGATCCCCGTGCCTCTAACATTGAGACCGTTTTTCATGTTCCTCCTCCTGCCTATATTTGGGCCGGTGTTTTATTCCACCAATACGTCCACCCAACCCCCTCCGTTGAGCCGAGTCATATTTGCTGTTTGTTTGACCCCGGCAGGGCACAAACGCAGGCTGATCCTTCATCGGAGGACAAAGCTTATGTTTGCAGTGACATCATAAAATGCCTGCGCCTGGAAAACAATGGCTGATGAATTCCGTCAGACTCCAGCACAGTCAGTCCATCGGACAGACCGACAGCGACACCTGAAACTTCCAGTTCAGTGGAAAGTTTACAACATGAATACACACCTTGGTCAAACATACTTCCCAAAATAAGGGGATCTTTCTGGTCGGACGAGATCCAATTGCAGCTTTTTAGATGTTAAATTGTCTTTGGGTTTTTTCCAGGGGTAACAGCACGGTGACAATAGGTGTGGTGCAAAGATGTCTTTTTCTCATGTTTTCTTAATTAAGATATTGACACAGAAAACATACTTGTGGTGCGCAGTGTATTTTTTCTTTATATTCATAAGTTTTTCAGTGGTTCATGTACATCTGCATATACAACCGTCCGTTTGTACACTGATAGAAAATTGTTATTTTGATGTTTCTGCTTCTGTAATAAAGTGTGCCTCCCCTAATACTTGTATGATGGTAAAGTCCAGAGATGAGGGGCTGCTCTTTGTTTTTCAAGGCTGCCCAGAATGTGTTGCAGACATCTCTTATATTAGCATTTGTGATTCCACCCCCAGCTATGAATCTGCTGGTGGTCTGATAACGGTGCTTAGATTGCATCAGTTTGCAAGCTTAGCAAATAGCTCCTAATCATATTTTTACACAGGCCAGTGGTTGCATGGTGGGGGTGGCAAGCGGGGGTCTATAGCCAGCAGGAAGCCAGCCGTCTTTCATAGGTGTGACGTTTGTGAATCTTCTATTTGGGCAGTAAGAATGTGAGAGGCCTTCATTATACATGCATCCCACCCATGCACTCATACTGGTCGCTGGATTAGCATCGTCTTTGTTAGGTTAATTGCATCCTTGTGGGGGAGGTGTTCTTTTGGTCTATGGCTGTACATTTATTTATTGGCAAAAGACTTCAAATGGAAATGAGTGATTTGTTTGTAGGGTGGAGAGATAATTTAATTATTCCTTTGGAAAAAATACATCTTCTTACCTGCACTCAGAATTTGACCCCAGACACAGAGCTCGGGGCCACTTCCTGTTGTCACATCTCCACTCCAGATAATTAATTAGTTCATGGATATGATGCACTATTCCTCAAGTGATAATGATCACATTGCAGACAGATTTCTTCTATTAATTGTGCCCTGAGTAACCTGACTCCTTTCAGGGAATGTTCTCAATCAGGCCAATTGTTTCTGCTCACATACAGTTCCTCTCGGAAAGATAAATCTAGTCTGGCCTCTGAGATAAACGCACGACCCTAAGAGGCGTTCACTGTCGACGGGATAATTCGAGTTAGTCCGACCACATTGTGGATATAAGGAGGTGTGACTCAACACAGACATCTTGGAGGATGTGAGTCACCTTATTTCACCGGGCTGTGACTTGGCTTTCAAAAGCAGGATGTTGCTTTTCGGATCATTTCCAGTAAATTTCCCACTTTTAGGCAAAGGGATGGATCTGTCTGGGTCTTCAGATTTTTATGTAGCGGAACGCAACACAAGATTGGATGTTATTTTTAAACCAGAAATTCCACGCTGAGAGTGGTTGGAGCTCGGTGGAAATGCAGACAGGAAAAAAACCGGGAATTGTAACACTGCTAATACATAACAAACCGCAGCTAGTATGCAAATATGACCCCTGGTGGCTTCTTTTAGTTTTTACCACCTGTTGTGGCTACTGTGGAATGATTTTGCTGTCCCACAAGAAAAAAAAAAGCTAATCACACAAAGTTAATCATTGGACACACACTAAAGCGAGCTTAGGCAGCACGTTGACCTTGTGGTTAGACGGTCTGCTAGACACTTGTGTTAGTCTTGGCATTGTGCTAAACATTGTCCTTCAATAAGTAGAAGCTGAAATTTTGTGTTTACATTCATTTTTGTGCTAACTAAAAATGCAAATAAATTTTAAAAAATCCTGCCCTCTCGCAATCTCACTCGCTTTATATTTGTCAACTTTTGTCCTGCGAGAGTGCTGACTCATCCTACTGCGCCTCCTGAAGGGGCACTCATCCTCCACTAGTGTGCAGAGCTGTTGCCCCACTGCTTGTTTTGATATAATAACCCCCCCCCAACATCCCAAAGCCACGTCACCCTCCCCATTTCCCGCTTCATCCTCCTCCGCTGTGCTTGAAATTGTTTAAATTATCCCGCTGGCACGGGCGTGGCTGCAAACATATTGAAAAGGATAGATCATTATCTCAACAGCATGGCAGCACATGACCTGATCAGGAATCAGTTTACATTTTTCATCTATATTTCTTTAACTCTTTCTCAAGAGTTCATTTTTGGCTTGCTGACGATTGCCGCTTTGTCCCCCCCCCCAAAAAATAACTGGATTCCCACCCCTTCATTCACGGGGCCCGCCGCCTCATTTGTGGCCCTTCCGTGGTCAACCACTGTGATACGCCCCTCGAGTTCCTCAAGCCTCTTCTTCCACCTCTCTCCTAAAAAAAAAAAGGTGGAGTGCAGGAAAACGTTTGGTCAGCTTGTATCAAAATTGATAGTATCATTATGAGTAATCAAACATAGCAATTTTTCTAAAGTGCAACGGTGTGGGTTGTATTGTATTAGTGGCTTGTGTGGACTTTTGTCGTATATTTATTGTCCGGTATTTTAGTTAGATGTGCTAACAACAATGAGAAGAATCAAAGTGATTTCTTGGGACTTTAAGGTTTTTTTTTTTTTTGTTGCTTCTAGATAGGTAAAATAATATACATTTGAATGAAATAGATAAGCACGTGCAGTCTGACCTCTGTATGTAAATGCTCCTAGCAACTTCCAAATTCAGCCCTCCCAAGTCAAACAAACCCCCATCCCCCAATTCTCATGTTCTGCTGCCCCATGGGAGGAGGGGTGCTTGCACAGAGTGATCCCAAAGCATCTGAATCCCTTTTCACTAAGTAGCCGGAGAGGAGTGAGAGAGCAATTATTCTAGCATGATGCATTCCTTCTTCCAAAGAGGATAGCATCACTAGCCAGCTCAGCTCAGCTCAGTCGACTGAATGCAAACGTCGGCTTTCTTTTCGTCACTTCCCGCCAGGCAGAGCAGGTGCTGGCCAAAGACAAAACGGCAGAGGTTAATGCTTATTCCAGATTGAAATGTGTCACATTCATACTCGGTGGGAACCAAAAGGCTTTTGTGATGATTGGGGTGAAGTATAAACGCAGGCTTAGCGACTGTAAGTACAGCTGCAGGACGTTTGAATAGAAGAGGCCGCAATTAGCCGAGATTAATAACAGTGTGCTAAAATGAAGCCCCTCCCTCTTGCAACCCCCCCCAGGCACAACAACTCTGTTTTCACCCTTTATAGTCACGCTGATTATAAGTCATTAGAGAACTCGCATTCTTTTTGGCATCCTAGTCGACCAAAACTTAGGTAGAGATTCATTTCCGTCTGTGTTTACGCAACTCTTTC